>NW_015505634.1:174637-223243 GCF_001515645.1 Sinocyclocheilus grahami
CACGCATTGTGACAGTCAGAATTCACTCAGTGCTAAACGCCACACGTAGACAAGATATTATTTGCAGTTCAGAGAGCTTCACTGATTATAAAGAAACATCGTGAGATTGTGATCAACTGAAGTGAATGACAGCTTGTTAGTGATTATATAGAAGTGCTATTTGCTCGCTTTCTAGGCTTTAATACATTCAGAATTTGAATAAAAGTTTTGTTGTACGTGCTGCTAACAGGACCAACAGCCACATACACTGTACATGCAGCAACGTTTCAGGAGTGACTGAAAAAGAACGGATGAGATACAGGAAAGTCGGTAATGTAGGCTACTGTTTTAGGCATGATATATATATATATATATATATATATATATATATATAGAGCGCTTCCATTGAATTGCTGCACACCCAACGCGCCTTACAGTCGTATGAGGGGATCTCTCTTCAACCATCATGCTATTACAAGAGAAAGGTATTGATAATCACAACATGTTGGACGTGATCCTTATGTTATAAAGAGGAGCGATTTCTAAACTAAATTGAAATACTTGCCTGCCATCCCTGTTGAAAAAACCAGCATATGCTGGTTAGGTATGTTTTGACGCTGGGATGCTGGTTTATGGTGATTAAGGTGATGGATATAGGCTAAGCAACTAACCCTGATTGTAAACAAGCTATTTCGAAAGTGAATCCCGTATGTATATGAGGGATGCAGGATATATGTCACTCCTGAAACTTTGCTGTGGCTGTTGGTCCTGTTAGCAGCACGTAAAATAACTTCTATTTAAATTCTGAATCGATTTTAGCCTGCCTAGAAAGCGAGCAAATAGCGTTTCATATAACGTTAATCACTAAAAAGCTGTCACTTACTTCAATTTATCACAAACTCACGATTCCGTGAACTGCAAACAATATCTTACTTATATCGTGTCTATGTGTGGCGTTTAGCATTCAGTGAATTCTGACAGTGTCACCCTGTATCTATTTATATATTTCTTCATTAATATTTTTATATATTATTATCTTCTATTAACCATTTGCACACACGAGCATCATCCGGCTAAAAAAGTTTACAAGCCACTTTTTCCAGCGTTTTTCAGTCAAATTCTTGAATGTTCCCCCCTTATGAGCAACACATTTTTGTACACTATAAAAGCTCCTTGTGGTTTCTCGGTTTGTCCGACTTGAGCATCCATAAACAACGCAAAACACTGGCATTTGGAGTTTCTGCTAGTGATTTCTATGGAGAGAAAAATCACTTCCTGCCCTCCAGCTGCATTTCGCGCGTCATCAGAATCACGTGATTGCAAACAACCTATTTTGATTTCATGCGGACTTTAAAACTAAAGAATCGACTTTGCTTTGCTGCCTGCTGTCGCGACAAAGATCATCCAAATTTCCAAGTGCAAAGTGAAACGCAAATGTTTACAAAAAGCCTGCAGTGCAATTTCTGTGATATCGAGAGGCTTAGATGAAAAAAAAAAATCAAATGTGCCTTTAGCCTACTTCCCTGCGACAAATTATGCAAAAAGCAGAACATAAAATTATATCCAAAAACAGTATTTAAAGGTGAACAATCCCTGGATGAACTGCATCCGCTTACATACTGAAGTGAACACTTTGCTAAGCTGGAGTTGGAGACACTATGTTCGTAAAGTTGTTCATGGTGGCTAAATTTTATACTTGTAAATTATTTAAGAGTAAATTATTTTTGCAGTTGTTATTAGTACAATCTATGTTAAATGAGATATTCGCATCAATGTCAACATGGCGGATGTAGTATGCTGAGAATGTATACTAAACACATTCACACATAACGAAAAAACAGTTCAAATTCAAATCTAGTACATACCATAAAAACACAGAAATTTGGATGTGGTTCTGATATTTTTGACCGTGTATGTATATAACAGACTAGGGTTTGTTTTTGGTAATTTTACACTTTCTTCCTATGGAAATTATTGCAAGAAGCAGTTTCAACATTAAGAGTCCTTGTGGTTAATGTAGTTAGATTGTGCTGATATAATTATAATTACACACTGTGGTGGGATCATTTTCAGCTAAATAAACTTGCGGTCTCCTGGAAATCACAAGCGAATGTAAACATTTGCACAGGCTACTTATTAAATGGATATTTTTGTGGGTTACATTCCATGTATGAGCTGACGTTTGGGGAATGAAAGAAATCATCAAATTAATCTGGCGCCCAGCCGATGACATACTTTTATAATTATATATAAAAATTATAATTAATAAACAGAATAATTTACAAATCCAGACAGTCTGAGAATGTAAAATAAAAATGTGCCGTAGTGAAAAACACAAAGCACATACATCCCGAAACAACCATAGGCTATTATGTAGAAATTAAATCCTAATCCTAAACAATGAGTTACAGCTAAAATAATTGCTTCTTTTTATCGTTGGTTCGTCCCTGCAGACTGACTGTGTAGTGTATTTTTTGAGGGTCATCTCAAAGCTGGTCAGAGACCCCATGCAGCTCCTGCTCTATGTGCAAGAAGAAGCTTTGGCTGGAGATAATGAGGCCTCCCGCACGGTTTCCACACTCAGTCTTGCTGCCTCTGAGGACTCGAGCCGCACATGCAGTGGGTACAAAACCTCAGACCCCCACATTCATCCTCACTAGCCCCTCTGTATCTCCACTAATGGTCTGGACTCATCTGAAGGCCAAATAATTTGATGTGCTCTGCAGTAATAAGCGTGGTGATGCTGACACCTGGCACACTAAGGTGCAAGAACACAAGCAAGAATACAATGATGGATTACAAAAATAGTGAGGACAGCAAAGCCTCAGATAAAGAGGAGCATCTGTTCTTGTACGAGCAGAAAGTCTGGTAGGACTGGAATTCCCTTAAGCCAGGGGTAGGCAAGTTCGGTCCTAGAGAGCCGCAGTCCTGCAGAGTTCAGCTCCAACCCTGAAAATAAAACTCACCTGCGAAGACCTTCTGCAAATAAAGAGGAAGGAAGGTCAAACCACGAAGTCAACACTATGCATTGTTGTTCGACTTTGCTGACAGATGGTCATCCAAACATTTGGAACACATTTGTTTGACAGTCGGCAGGGTCCATGTGTCAGACAGAGAAAAAAAGAAAGCATTCAAGGTGGAAAATTAGAAACAAGCACTTGGAAAGTACTTTTTGTAATTTAAAATGTTTATTATAAACCAAATAGTTCTAAAGGCAGCTATATATATATATATTTTTTTTTTTTATCTATACAGACGATTTTATATTGTGTAAAAAAAATGTCATATCACAAAGGCCAGATTTCTTTCTATAATCATTAAAATATTATAAGGAAAATATTCACTTAAGTTTTAAACTGATAGCATATATTTTTCTATCACCTATTAGAGTAATATTAAAAAGTTAAATATTTTTAAATTTAATGCAAAATTAAAATATTGCGGATCATTATATCTACATCATACTAACACTAAATCAATATAAGTTAAATTAACAACTTGTCAGAATAAAAGTTTATGATACTTAATACATTTAACTATTGATCATTGGTGTTTTTATTTATTTTGCTGTTACCACCAATTTTGAAAAGCTTATTAGCATGTCCATCAATGATTAAAATACTATTAAACTTATAACTTATATTAAAATTATTTATTAAAAATAAGACGAAATTAAGAAAGAGTTTAAACTTAGGACAACTATAGTCTACCTGTGAACTGCTAAATGTTTGGGCACATTGCAGATTTAAATCTTTTTATTTTTTTACTTTATAATTTCACAATACCAACTAAAGGATAATCTTAAAAGTCTCACCCTGGGACAAGGTTTCTGGACTTCTTTAAATCATAGACCAAGAAGTATGTATGGGAACTCTGAGAAGATCCAATATGACAAAAGTCCTCCCCTTCAAAAGAAGCTGGCTGAAACGGGCATTTGCAAGCTTTCTTTTAAAGAATGACTAATTAAAAAGCAATTACAGATGACAACAACCATGAGGAGGAAGGAAAGCATGCCGACCTTTGACACGCGCTACATTATACCATGACTACAGACAACAGCCATTTACACATCAAAGAAGAGCCTGATAAAAGTCCTAAAATTTGCTCTGTGGAGAGCTAGCCTCAGAGCTCTGCTGTGTCCATATATTTTCCTAACACAAGTATTACCAGCTTTTATCTGCTATTTAGGGAGTGTTAGAGAAACCATTTTTGGGGTGCATTCTTCTTTTTTTGTCTTTATGGTTCTACGCCTGATCAATCATTCAAGCATGATTGACCAAAACAAACAGTGTGAGAGCCAACATTCCTCTCTTTCAACAGGCTCAAACTCAATGGACAGAGACTATTTGTCCACCAAGAAAAGGATCAAACACTCATTGAATGTCAGGCTGAGGGATCTTTATTGCCGGTTCTGCTGATGTATTATTACCTGCTGCTGACTTCTGTAGAACCTCATCCAAACAAACACGTCAAAAGTTCAAGTTGTGCACATAAATGTATTTAAATGTTGTAAATATGTAAGGCAATGAGTTAGGTGCATTAAACATGCACAAAGCTTACAGTCTCAAACAAACGACATGAAGGCAGCAGAACTTTTAGATAGAGTGAAATATAATCTCTGCCTGCGCATGCAGTGAAGTAAAGCACTGTGTACTGTCAATGCATCACTTTCAAGTTTAACCACAAGAAAATGGAAAACAAATCCAAGGGAGAAAGCTTAATGAAGTATCGACGAAATTCATGACTGCATGAGTAGATTCATTCTTTCAGCATTAGACATCTCTGAGGTGCGGCTAAATGTGAAATTGAAATAGCAAGCTATATTCTGCCACCTGGAGGCGGCAGGGGCGCATTAACGCACGGGGGCCTACACTTGGGAGGGGTCTATACTGGCTGCAGGTAAATTATATTTTTTTAATTATTATTTGTATATATGGGCGTTTGCAGCAGTGACAACAGCATTATGTAAACAAACTCAACACACTAATTTTCAGCTTGTAGTATATGTTGTGAATGTTTCAGTTAAGGTTTCCCCCACACAGTTGTATAGTTGATATACTGTGAGCGGAATGCACGATACGCTAGTAAAGAAGCCTAGCGTGAGAGCTATTCTGTGTACATGTCTTTATGCTATGATTTAATTAATTAAACACAAGCACGGCATGTTTCAAAATAGAAAACACAGTGGGCAACCACCAAATAGCCCACATTTTTGCCAAGTGATAGTTTGATGTACTAATGATGAATAATTAATATTTTGTGTAATTTTTCATACCTGTAAACTCACATTTCGGCCAGGAAAGTTTTGATGGCATTTTCTTTTCATATTATCTCTGTATAATGCCTGTGATAACTAGTGTTTACTTTATGTAAAGGCTGTAATTCTGCTTCTCCACAAGCGCCACCTTCTGGCAAAGAGTGAATTAGCATATTATCTTATTTCAAGCAGATCAGTGTTTTAAATGTTAACTGGCATGTCAACAAGAAAAATTTGAAATTTGACAAATAATTGTCAGGAAGCTACAATATATATATATATATATATATATATATATATATATATGTGTGTGTGTGTGTGTGTGTGTGTACTTAGAGCTACCGTAATGCTGTAGCCAATGCAGGGGCCTCTGGTATCTTAAGGCGCTCCTGGGAGGGGCACTTTTAGTGACACTTTTAAGACAGCCACAAGCAGTAAAAATAAGATACATCAGTTTATCATGTCATATTTTTAAAACTAATTTAAAAAAAAAAAAAACTTTTTCTATAAATACAAGACAAATTGTATGTTTACAGTCACATTGAGGCAGTTTATTGACCCAATGACAAACTACAATGTACAATCATCTTAACTCAAATATTTCATTTTACAAATGAAATATTACATCAATTTTACTACATAAAAAAAGAGAAAAAACATGATAGAACATTATCAAATGAGGAAATATTTAAAAAGCCCTGAAGAATAGAGCTACAAAAAGAATGATTAAACATAAGAGTACACTTGGTTGTTAGGAAATGAATTAATTATTTTTATACAGTCACACATCACCATATCCACAAAATGAGGGGTTAGGCATAATAAGCTTCTCCAGGAATTTTGTATCAGTTCACAGATTAAAGCCTGGAATGAGCTGCCAACGGACCACACAATACCGTGTGTGTGTGTGTGTGTGTATATGCATGTATATTCACAAATTCCCTTTTTGTTCATTCATTTCATTTTCAGTCCAACTCATTGAAACGTGCAAACATGGCCTTCCGAACCGCCTGTTTGTACGTGGCATGATTCCATACGACGGGTTCCTTCTTCTTCCGCTTTGGTAAGAAACAAGAGAAAGATAAGAATGAAACCAATGACCCCAGGGTTTCTGGAGGTATCATCACATTTTATTTAATGCCTTTTTAATGCCATTAAAAAAAAAATTATGCCATACACGACCCATATATATAAATATATATATAAAATAATATATATAAAAATGTAAGATCAAAGGTTTTTATTGTTTTTGAAACAAGTCTCCTCTGCTCACCAAGGCTGCAGTGATAGTAATATTGAGAAATATTATTTCAATTTAAAATAACATGATAAATGTCATGATAAAATGTTACTAATTGCTGTGATCAAAGATGAGTTTTCTGCATCATTACTTCAGTGTCACATGATCCTTCAGAAATAATTTGAATATGCTTATTTGCTGCTCTGTAATAAACTATTATTGGTACAAAATTATTAATAATGGTTCTTTTTATTATCAATATTGAATTTTTTTCTGCTTCACATTTTTGTGAAAATCGTGAGACCTTTTATTTTTAAGAGTTCTTTGATGAATAGAAAGTTAATATGCTTATTTGCTGCTCTGTAATAAATTATTATTGGTACTAAATTATTAATAATGGTTCTTTTTATTATCAATATTGAATTTTTATTTTCTGCTTCACATTTATTTTTCAGAGTTCTTTGATGAATAGAAAGTTCAAAATAACAGCATTTATTTGAAATAAAATCTTTTGTAACATTATAAATGTCTTTACTGCCACAATTTGATAAATTAAATTTGTCCTTGTTGAATAAAAGTATTTTCTTCTACTTTTCTAGTACTTTTGAATGGTAATACATTATGGTTTCCACAAAAAAAAAAGATGACTGGAGTAATGATGCTGAAAATTCAGCTTTCAATCACAGGAATAAATTATAATTTAAAATACATTCACAAAATTTTTTTATTATACATTGAAATAATATTTCACAATATTACTGTTTTTACTGTATTTTTGATCAAATAAATGCAGCCTGGGTAAGCATAAGAGACTTCTTTCAAAAACATAAAAAAATCTTAACGATCCCATACTTTTGACCATTTGTGTTTTATATTAATCATACTAACCAGTCTGACGATGCAATGATGATAATCTTGCATATTTGAGAAAATCTACATAATTTAAATAAACTGTTATCACTCTGAACTGAATTTGAAATGGATCAGCAGACATCTTAATGTCAAAATACATTTGCAGATATTTCAAAATTGATTTAAAGTACCAACAGATGTTGAATGCTAGACACACTGAAAAATCAGACCATGACCTGAAAAAGCTTAGTGTTTTAAATAATTTGTAATATACAACTATGAAAGTTTGGGGAAAAAATGCAAAGATACTTTTAAATAGGTGAGTTAACCGCCAGTAGGTGGCGGTAAGTGACTGTGTTAATGAGTGAGCATTTGAGTCATTAGTTCAACAGATTCATTCAGATGACTGATTCAATCAAGAATGAAGCAAGTGGAAAAAAATCTGAATCATTCTCATGGAAATTGCTTAATAGCACTTCCCCATTTCTTTCCGACTTTACGGAAATGTTTGCGTAAACATCTGGCGATATGGCATTTTCACACCGGCCGGCAACAATTACCAAACTGGTTCAGTGTGTATATCACGCCAATGTACATATTTTGTGACAGCAAATTGAAAAGTTATGAATTATGAAGCCTATATTCCAAATTAACTGGTAAGATTATTTTTCTTCAAAACCATCTAAAAAACTGTTTAATGCCTGTAGGAATAAAATGTAATGATTTTTAATGCTTTAAAAGTCAGTGCTCCGCGGAAACCCTGTGACCCTCAACTGCTGCAGCTCAAAAACATCCTGTGGCTCAAAAGACTCACCTCAGCAGTCTCTAAACCCAAACCTGGTCTTTCGCTGCCTTTATGACTGTCCCTGCAACAACACAACATGCCACATTTAAGATATGGGGGTTCTATATCAATGCCAAATTTAAATGAAATGTATTAGGATTCAGAAAATCACAAACCTTGAGCTGCCGGCCCATGTGTTTTGTGACTTTCTTCTTTTTGCTTCAGGTGAACCATTCGGCGGTTTAATTTTCATCTAAGGACAGGGGTTCAAAATGAGAGTGAATCATTTCATTTTGAACTATTGTGAGAAAATGGAGAATATGCTTGAAATCAAGAATAATATTTATTTGAAGGATGTACTAATTTCTGCAACCCTTCATTTAAACAAAATTGGCTAATTTACTTATTTTACAGACATTAATGACATTTTCTATCTATACACGTTATACATTTAATCTTTTAAATATTTAATCTTTTCACGAACTGTATTAGGGATCATTAAGAAATAAAATCATATGTATTTTATTTTGGAGAGGGTCTACTTATTTATGCTGAGGACTGTACATAATTGATGAAAGAAAAAAAAATTATACCTCTTTTTCCTGGTGTTCTAGAGCTTCAAGTTCTCTTTTTGACCTTTTGATTTTTAGGTGAATCTCCATATTTTGCTAAAATAAAAAGACAAAAACAATAAAGAGAAGGTCAAAAACTGACCCACAAATGTTTAAACAATCCAGTTCAGTCAATTATATACTTCATATACTTATACAAAATATATAACTGATTAAAATATATTTATACAATGGTACAATTACACACAAATGCACGTGCACACACATACAGTACATATACCCATATATATATACACACACACACACACACACACACACACACACAGTAGTCAACATTTGAAGTGGATCAAAACCTTTCATCTCTCGGCTCCTAAAACCAATATGCTTTCTTGTCTTAGGACAACTTTGATGACCTTTTTTGATCCACTTCAAATGTTGACTACTGTGTCTATATACAAGTGGTGCACAGGTGTGCATGTGCAACCAAAATAAAATAAAAAAGGCTGGGTAAATAAGTTTAGACCGCTCATTTGCGTACTGACATGATCAACAGCTGTTAATGCACAATCACCATTTTAGATTGACTAACTGTAATACTGTATAAGACTTCCATTGATGAGGGTGAAGTAATTAATGACAGAATTTTCATTTTTAGGTGAACTATCCCTTTAAGTGTAATAAAGTGAATAATGTGAAACTGAAATAAAAACAGTTGATTATCAGCTCTTGCTGCATCATATGTGACCCTGGAGCACAAAAGCAGTCTTACGTCGCTTGGGTATATTTATAGCAATAGCCAAAAAAACATTGTATGGGTCAAAATTATAGATTTTTCTTTTATGCCAAAAATCATTAGGATATTAAGTAATGTTCCAATAAATCATGTTCCATGAAGATATTTTGTAAATTTCCTACCGTAAACATATAAAACGTAATTTTTGATTAGTGATATGCATTGCTAAGAACTTAATTTGGACAAATTTAGAGGCAATTTTCTGATTTTTTTTGCACCTTCAGATTCCAGATTTTCAAATAGTTGTATCTCGGCCAAATATTGTCCTTTCCTAACAAACCATATATCAATGGAAAGCTTATTTATTATATGTATATATGTATACATCTCAATTTAAAAAAAATTGACAATTATGACTGGTTTTGTGGTCCAGGGTAAAATATTTCTTTTTGCTAAATTTTATTTTGTATTAATTTATTTACAGCGGTCTGCATTATAAACAACTTACGTTGAGTTGATGAATGCAATGGCCAATCAGAGATGTTCAGACGAGGCCGAGATTTGCTCAGTGTGCTCGCAGACTGAATTCTGCACTCTCGCAAATTCTCTCATCATAAACAACAAAGTGCAGATATACGTACAATGTAAGTAAGAGATTCATTTCACAATGTAGACAGCTTCAATGATTATAACAGGAGTTTTTTGAGAGTTTAAAAGTCATTCATAATGGTCTTTGATAATGTAAATGTTCTTTGTTCGCTTTATGTAATTTATTCGCTGTGTGAATAACAGTGGAAATTAAAGCTTAACTTACAATGTTTTATTAAATTGTGATCACGTTAAATACAAATTCGGTAGTATTAAAAATATTTTATGACACAAAACCCATATCTGGCACTTGCCTAAAAAGACGGGTTTGTGGTGTGCATATAGCTATTAGACAAAATATTAGGCTACTTTCAGTCTTCTGGAGTTGGTTCACCCTCTGCCTATACGTCACACGGTGACATGATATTTATGTGCCGTGCAAATGAGTGGTAAAAACCCGATCACGCATTCCGTTTTTTTTTTTGCCCATTGCCCATGTCACCCACTGAGCTTCATTTAGAGATTTGGTACCTTATGCAGGTCTGAGAGCTGCTGGTGGCGAATCAGAGCGTCTTCATTAGGGAACTGCCTCCTACACAGAAGACATGCCATCTTCTTCCAATCTGTCAACCTGTCTTCCTTCTCGTCTGCCTGTGGCTGGCTCTTTGCGGGTTGTGCAGCTTCCTGCTTCTCGTGTTTCTCTTCCTCCTCCTCGTCGCTGCCTGCCCCGTAATCGGCCGCCAACATTCCAAGAGAGCCCATGGGCCGCTGCCAACACAAAAGAGGGAGAGAGGGGAGTTTTGCTTTGATCTACAATGACACTCACTGTAAATCTGCTTTAGTGTGGGTTATCATATAACTTACATCAATCAGGGTCAAGATGATGTGTGTGCCCTTTCAGCTGTCTGGGAAAACGGAGACTGAATGTGTGTGTGCTGTTGATAGCAAGACTGTAAACACTCACCTTTGATGATTTTTCCTCTTTTTGCTTTGGAGGAGCAAGAGGCTTCTTGAATAATTCATCTGCACCGGTGACCTATATGAATAAGGGAACCATATGGAATAAGAACAGACATTAAAATGTTTAAAAGAATGATCATAGCTAAGGTTTAGTAGGTTGTTATAGATGACTGATGGGTAGGATCAGACACTGTGTTAAATGTACTGAATTTTAAAAACACAATGTATCCGGCCTGTTGCATTTCCCTTACTTTACAAACAATTCCAAAGCCAAGGATGCTAATAAGAGGTTATAAAAAATAAAAAAATTTAAAAAAAGATCTCAAGTTTAATGTGTGCCAGTGAAAATATATGAGGGGAGAGACGCGAGTAACGATTGGAGAGAGAAATTAGAGATTTCAAATGTAGTCCAACTTAATTTATGGGACATTGCAACTCACAACACTCCATATGACTAAAAATACAGAGCATTACAATATTTTGCTGATGGATTAAAAATAGAGCATGACACATGCAACCCAATCTGTCTATATGATGGGTAATGATTATTATCTCTGGGAAGTATAATGATAAACACTAGATTTTGATATTTTCTGAAGAAACCGTACAAACAAAACTTGTTGCCACAATCTTAGGGTGTTGTGAGAGGTTGCCAGGGGGTTACGAAGGTGTTCCGAGAGGTTTGTAACATGTTGCTATGTGGTTGCTAGGGTATTCTGGATTCGTATCGATTTTTTTTCTGTTTTAGCATCTACAGAGTAAAAATCAATAACACACCTCTCTTCAATGAGCTGCCTGATTTGCAGTGTTCATGTCGAAAGAGTGTGCGCTAAAATTACTTAATATGTAAGGTTTGGGGTTTGTTTAAATTCCTAATTCTAATTATAAGCAATAGTAATAAGTATGTTGCTCAATTTTTTTTGAAAGGGATAGAAGAAAAAAAAAAGTGATCTGACCTTCCTTTCAAAGACTGCAAAGCCTGCATCAGCAGCTTTTGAGGGTCTTTGGTCATCTCCAGACCTGAGAAGAGGTGAAGGAGAACGGACAATTTCTTTCTGCCTGTTCTGGATTTTCGCCCATCGCTCCATGTCTTTCATTATCTGATGATCAGATCCAAAATTACCACAAAGATCTAACACAGTGCTTGCGGTTGTTAATAAAAAATAGAACGTGATGCAAATTATGTCATGATGTTGATGTCAATTATGATGTTAAAACCTTAAAAGCTGCTAAACTTCTGGGTTTTTCCTCTTTTTCCTTCTCTTTCTTTTCTGCACGTGGGGCAGGCTCCTCTTCCACCTGCACCTCCGGCACGGTCTCTGGAACTGCCGTCACTTCCTCCTCTGTGATGGGCATAGCTATAACCTCAGCAGCAGTTGCCACGGGAACAGCAGCTTCAGGGGCCAGCTCCTGACCTTCAATAGAAGAGTTCTGGACTGGGATGTAGGTTTTTGAGGCACTGTCCCAGTACAGGTACTGCTGATTCTGAGCGTCGTAGAAATACTACACAAGCACAAATAAACATTAAGACATTGTATACTGTATTTCATTCATATTACACATTCAGGAGAATCAAAGGGCTATTTCTATACATACCCTTGAGTTGGGATCATAGTAGAGGGTAGTCTGAGGGTCATAGTAGAAGCCTGATGTAGCATCGTAAAGGAAGGCTGACAAATCTGGAGCCTCAGATCCTGCTGTAACAAGAGTATGATTATCAAACCAGTTACTATCCTCAACTAGGGCTGTTGAATACTGTGAATATAAATAAATATACAATAAAGAAAAAGTTAATCTTTAACTGAACAGTGGCATACCATAGCTGTAGCCGTCAATGGACTCCTCAGCTCCAGGAAGAGCAGTGTCAGATAAAGCTGCAGTCTGGTGCTCAGCTGTCTGGACTGACTGCGCCATTGCCGTTGTCTCAGAATACATCACACCCTGCACACAGCCAGATAGTCTATTACAGTCCAAAACCAATATCTCCCCTGGCTAAAATTGGCCACCTTGTCTCAAAAACGTGCCTTTGTGCTAGTATAAAAAAAGACAATCACCGGTGTTAAGCTTGAAGTCGGCATTACAGCTGATGACAAGGTGGCATCCGCTCCCATTGGGTCACCTGCAGGAAGTCCCACAGAACACATACATGAATATATTATGCTACAATCAATTTCAATACAATAATCATATAATTAAAAACCATATACCTTGCATGGTAGGTGCAACACCCATAGTTGTATGAGAAGGCTGAGGATAAAATTGTTGCTGTGGCTGCTGATATTGATGTTGTTGTTGCTAGAAAAAGAAAAATTTGATATAAAAATTTTAATATAAGACACCCGATGACAAGAAGGACCGTTCACATAAAACATGTTCTTGCGTTCACCTGGGCAAATTTTTAAATATGTAAAAGTATGCTAGACGGAGTGAACTTCAACCATATTGACATATTTTGTCGTTTTTCAGCAATTCACGCAATGGGCTCTACATTTTTTAAATGCTGTTTCAAGATAAAGAGAACCTCAACCTTATCAAATGTACCTTTAAAACAGTGTCTAGCTGTTTTGGTAACAACTTATGTTATGCATTGAAATTACCTACCATCATAACATCCGGAGGGAAACCAAGGAGAGAAGTGTTTGACTTATCATTTTCCCTCCTATAGCTGCAGGGAAAAGAAGAATTACATTCAAAGCTCAAATAACCACAGTACATACTGAAATTTCTTCTCTTAGGATTTATGAAATGTTGCCTTTAAAGTCGGCGTGAAAAGAAAGTTGCGATTGTCGTTTCTTCTCTACTGTGACGTATATCCGAGTGAAACGGCATCTGAAATGAGAGGGCGGGACTTGATTTCGTCCTTCGAGAATTGATTGGATCGTTGGAAGCTGGGGCGTTGCCAACAAAATGGAGGCAGATCTGAATGCCAGTTTGCAGTTAGTGGTGGGGGATTTCTCTCCACTGGATTCACAGCCAACACCCAAGCATGAATAAATGTTTTATTTATTAAGGATGACGACGACGATCAATGGCTCAAAATATGCCTAAACAGCGCACGCGGAAAGAGAGAGAGAGAGAGAGAGAGAGAGAGAGAGAGAGAGACTGCCTGAATGACTGAGCGCATCCTCCATCAGGTTAAGACATATTCATGAAAATATGTCCTAAGAGTAATGTTGTCGTAATATCCTAATATCTTTTCAATGTTTAGGGGTAACGTACTCCCTCATGACTGGTGTCAGTGCTATAAAGTGAAGCATCAGCTTCAGTTTTTCCCCGTTGTTTATCCCAGCGTTAACCCTTCACGTCACTAGCTCCATCCTTGCGCCATAGCTCGTGACCGGAAGAGAAGAGTCGTCGTTTTGAGGGGGAGGGGTGGTTAAAGTTTTTGATTAAAGATTATGAGGGCATATGAATTTTTAAAAAAATAATGAAGTGCACAGATAAATTATTTATAATGAACAGTATTCCATTAAAAAAAATAAGAATTTTAAATTTAGAATTCATGGTGATTTTAAGGACTGAAACTAGAATATTTATAAAATATTCTTTCATTACTACCATATATGAGACAAAGATGAGACCTACTTTTGGTTTTTCAAAGGCTTGGCAACCTCAGCATAAACTCTCACTCCATCAATCATGATAGGGCGGGGTTTGGTGAGCAGCTCCACCAATCGTGTCACATGCTGTATATAGAAGTGAGTAGTATCATTAAGAATGCATCAAGGAACACGCTGGACCATTCTGAGACATTATATTGTAGTTAGAATGAGGTATCTGTACAATACCTCATGTGAATCCATATCGACAAAGCAGAAGCATTTGGATCCAGGTGACTTCCCTTTGACCAGACGAACATTGCGCTCATCCAGGTATGCAAACGGATCGAGGGCTTGCAGAATGGTCTCCACGGTGGTGGTAGGCAAAATGTTCTTGATAATCATTGCTGAAAATAAACATGAAACTTAAGAACAATCTGCTACCTACTTTTGTTCACTTGTTTTCCTTTAGAAAATGTAATTCACAGTTGACATCACTTACTCTTGCTCTCCTTGAAGACTGGATCGGAGTGCTGCAGGTTTTGGCGCGATGCTTTTTGATTGGTCCATTCCTCTGCCTGTTGCTCCACCTCCTGCTGTTGTAGCTGTTGGTCCACTTGCTGTTGCCATGCTTCAGGAGTCAAGTTGGAGCTTCTCTGCCATGCACCTTGAGAGGCAGGATCCTGCTCAAGCTTGGAATCGGTTTCCTCCTTTATATTCAGGACTGGATTTGGTAACAAACCGTCATCGCTGGCTGGAGCAGCGTTAGCTGGTGGATCATGATGCTACAATCCAAAATACATTTAAGGATGTCAATCACACTAATAGATGAGTTGCATCATGATTAAGATCAATACATACCAAGCTCTACCAAAGAGGAAACTCACCTGTTCTTTCACATTTTTGTCAGGCTGGATATATTTGAGCAGAGCAGTCTTGTCACCAACCTTAACAGATCCCTAGAAAACAGGAAGAAAGTCTCTCAATGCTAAGTAACTGATAGCTTCCCCAAAAAACCAACCCAACCTAACAACAAAAAAGAAAAGATAACTCCCATTTGCCCATCTGAGGGCATAAACACAGGCAGATCTGATCTGGGGTCCGTTCTTCATACGCTGGATTTTATTGTTGACGATCTGACGTGATCCAAGATTGTTAGGTTCTTCGAAGCTCATCCTGGAGTTGCTGTCATAGCAACAAGTCCATTAGCTCAAACCTGCTCAGGAGCAGGCTTATTTCACATAAACAGGCCTAGTTTGTATCGTTTTAAAGAAACACTCCACTATTTTTGAAAATAGGCTCATTTTCCAACTCCCCTAGAGTTAAACAGTTGAGTTTTACCGTTTTCAAATCCATTCAGCCGATCTCCGGTTCTGGCGGTAGCACTTTTAGGCTGTAGCTTAGCATAGATCATTGAATCTGATTAGATCGTTAGCATCTCGCTCAAAAATGACCAAAGAGTTTCTATATTTTTCCTATTTAAAACTTGACTCTTCTGTAGTTACATCGTGTACGAAGACCGAGGGAAAATGAAAAGTTGCGATTTTCTAGGCCGATATGGCTGGGAACTATACTCTCATTCCGGTGTAATAATCAAGGAACTTTGCTGCCGTACTATGGGTGCAGCAGGCGCAATGATATTACACAGCACGTAAATTACTTTTATGTCATTTCTCACTTGGCTGTTTCCTTGATCTTAATTATATGATGTCATTACATTGCTGTTTTGCTGCCAGCCAATCACTGCATTGCTGATCATGGTTGAGTATCATATATCTGCCCTTTTCAATGAACATAACAAGAAAGATATCTCAGATAACTTAATCCAGATATTTTAATCTAATCCGCTAACTTGTTTGAAGAACCAAACTAGCCAGAGATCAGTTATCACGATTAAAAGATCTAGCATGTGTAAAATCATCTCAGATGTATTAAGCGAGGTACGAAGAACGGACCCCTGGGCTTTACTTATGCCCAGGTTTGGATTAAGTTAGCTTTTTTTTCATCTGCCTTTTTGATACACACACTACTGTGTAAATATAAAAGAAAAATCTTGCAAGTGTAGTAAAATCTAGTGGTTATATGGCTGCTGTTTATGTACTACCACTTTAATTTGAATGCTAACCTCAAAGTATAACCTCAAAATATAACTAGTAATGTCAAAGTACATAGTAGAAGCATATTCACAGCACAAATAAATACACATTCATCTGTAACAGGATGAGTAAAGACCATAAAGTCTGGCTTCTTTCAAGTGAGAAGACTATGCAGACAGATAACAGGAGAGCAGCTTGGAAAAAGTTAACCGCTAGATCACAATTCACTTTTAACGATGGGGTGGACGATCAAAACAGCAGTGACATTCTATCTATGCTAGGACATCAAGCTTTTCTCTTTTTACTTCACATATATTTGTTGTTTATAAAAAACGGTTTCAAAAGACAGTCCATAAGTTGACTGGCCAACTGTGAAAAATCCCGGTGCTCCCTACTGTCACCAGTTCATGCCCGATCAAAGAAAAATACTGTTTTTGGACAACTGTGGTAAGAGATCTTCAGCTTTTACGTTGAAAGGACATTCTAGGTAAATGACCTAATAGTGTAATGTGATCAGCATTTTATGACATCTTACCCACCATCACTGTCGCAGTTACTTGTTGTAGAAATTTGTTTTTAAATGTCTTACAAAGTACAAAAAAACAAGATAAGTTATCCTGCTAGTTGGCCAGCAGAGAAACTAGTTTTGGATGAAACAAGAACCCTGAGCAAGATTCTTTTCTGAAAGGTACTTTGCCAGACATTTAACAAAAACGGGGTGGAAATATATGCTGAAACAACCAGTGCAACCCACAGGGTATTCAAGTTTCAGCACAACAGCCAATGGCTCAACACAAACCCAAGCAAACCTCTAGTTGCTGTACTCGCCTTACATTTATAGTGCAAGTTTCATTAGAAATCTCAAAATACTACTAGTACAAACAAGTCCCGATTTTCCAAGTCTGGATTTTCCTAATAAACATCAGTATGGATCTCTCTATACATCCAGATATACAACAACCATGAAGTCGGTCAAGATGGTGTAAGCAGGAATGGAAGAACGAGCTTGCTGTGCTGGAGGAGATAAAACACCCCAACTCAAAATGATTAAACCACAATTCATGGAAAGAAGAATAAAAAAACTTCAGGCTGTAAGCAGAACCAAAGAGCAGAGTTTAGGAACTCTGTAATTCCATAAGGATGAAGGATGAGGGATAAGTGTTGACACAGCACAAGTATAATACTGATTGTTGCTGGTGATGTATGCATAACAGCATAAAGCTTTACCTACAACCATAGAACCAAGCTACATGGAGCATTTGCAATCTTGCAAATCCAACGTTGAATCACTATAATGTAAGAAAATAAAGGAAGTCAAAGAAGAATGTTTAGTTTTGCTTCAGTACCACTTCAAAATATGCCAGTGGGAGCTAGTAAAAAGTGATCGTAAGATCATAACCTCGAGATGGTCAAATAAGGGAAATAAAATATTATACTGTTGAAAACAAAGCATTAAATCTCAATGGTCTGGTGTACTACCACCTAAGAGTTGAAGAAAAAGGTTGCACAACTTGTTGCACAGATGCAAATCCATTTCCAAACTCAGTATGCCATGTATCTATTCCTAAAACTATCCATTCTTTTGTATTAGATGTCACAAACAGTGAATTGTAAAGGTTGTGCACAATCAGCTAACACACCTATGGCAATCATCAAAGAATAGCGAATTCCTTAA
Source organism: Sinocyclocheilus grahami (assembly GCF_001515645.1). Classification (NCBI taxonomy): domain Eukaryota; kingdom Metazoa; phylum Chordata; class Actinopteri; order Cypriniformes; family Cyprinidae; genus Sinocyclocheilus; species Sinocyclocheilus grahami. Next base: position 192,913 of record NW_015505634.1, read on the forward strand.
CACTACACTCACTTGCTACATCTGAAAGCTAATGCTGCAAACTAAGTTGCGTGGTTTAATTGGTCATGATTAATAAGTGGGAAAAATGTTCCCTTGAAGGTCTCATGTCCCATCTACCCCATTCCCACCCAAAGCCCAGCCACCTCCCCCTCCCCAGGCCCAAGCCTTCTTCCTGTTAGCAGACAGAGTCGTTGTAGAAGGACGAGGATGGGCCACCTGGTTGGACTCCATGAAGTGGACAGCATCCTCGAGGTTTAAAAACTCCACATAGGCCATATCGTAGCTGTAACCTGGGAACAGCATTTGAAATACAGATGGGTTTGTGTTAGTTATTGCAGGTAAATAGGAGAATTTTCAAGAGAATTTAGCAGTGGTTCGTTTCACGAGACATATCACAAAGCGAACATACATGATGTCTTTTGCTTGTTCTGGCACATTTTATTTCATTAACAACTTTTAATTGTTTGAAGTCAATCACGAAGAATCAGATTAGCCTCAACTCAGAGACAATTCTGAGGCCAAGACATACATTTATAAAAATTTATAAATAAAAATAATAATAGTAGAAAGAGAACCAGAGTGTAATAGAGATCTTAAAATAACACTACAGTAACTGAGTTTAGATCTAACATCTAAAACACATTATAGAAGACCCACATTTATTTTCCAACAAACTTGCAACAATTTGAACAATAAAAAATAAAGTTAAAGAATAATAAAGCAAAGAAGTTATTAATTGGATTAACTTGATTAATTGGAACAAAACAACTAAATCTGAAAAGGTTGCTCTCTTCACTGCAAATTCATAGATGCTTCATAGATGAAGATAATTAAATACAGTAATTTAAAAATGTCTATTTCCATAACTTGTGGAGTCATTGGCAAAGAATGATTTTATTACATTTATAATATTTATCCACATTTTTTTAAAACCTTTTACATTTCCTGATATTTTCAGGTTTTCCAGGGAACAATAAACAGCATATTAGCTTAACTGATACAGTCTTTTGTGAAGAAAGGAAACTATTCTGGCATATAAAAAAAGAACAAAAACACTGAAACCTTTATCAGCTGAACCCCGCGAGGAATATTTTGCAGCAACACTTCACATCATCACAAAGTAGTGGCAGTTGGTATTTGTGTTTTGACAGTTAATGGCTTGTTTATGAAGGGAACCACGTTTAAGAAATTCCAAAATTCCCTCTAAGCGCATGCCACCTTGAAGATGGAAGCTGCTCAGGGACAATTCAACCTCCCGCACAAGAACATTGGGAAAAGGGACAACAAGAGATCCTGTAGCATGTTCGAAATACTGATGAGCATTTTCTTTAGAAAACAAAAGTGACTCAGTAAGTACAGTAAGATGCAGTAAGTACAATCGATGTAAAAGAGACAGTGAGCGTAAGATTCAGAGAGCGAATAGCGATGTGGTTGCGAATCGGTCATCAAAGTTTATAGCGAACAAAATCTCACCTGGCACAACATCCCTTATTTTCATGCCCTGCATTGGCACACCATCACGGACTGCAAAAGCATCCAGAATCTATGAAAGAAAAAAATAACTGATGTCAAACTAACTTTGACAATCATTCAGGTAACTGATGGTGTTTTTTTTTAGAATACCAAGAAAGAACTAAAAGTATGTAAACAATCAAAGTCTGAATAATTACATCATGCTTACCTGTTGCATTGTGGCAGTTTTAGGAATTCCAGAGATGGCAATTGTTTTTGAGACTTGATCCTGGACACTTGCACTCCTGTAATCCTGGTCCTTTATTTCAAAATTCACAATAGAGTTTAAACATTTAGATACTTTACAAGTCAATCTGTACTAGCGCATTTGAATTCACATAAGCAATTATATGAGCTGTGAAAAGAAATGTTATATTAACTTTTACATGAATTACCATCCCATCTGAAAAAAGTTTGTGTTGTTTTTTTCCCCCATTGGGGATAAAAAAAATATTAAGCCGATGAAGAAGCTAAAGATAATTAATTTATCCTATTTACATAATAAATGTATATACATACTGCTAATTGGAATAATTTTGTAGTTGAATAGAAGCTTTTCTTGCTTTCCATTAAAGAAAAACAAAAGACAAATCCTAACCTGAGAACCAGAGTCGTCTAGTCGTTGAGTTGGACCAAGTTTGGATTCATTCACGTCTTTCTCAGGTCCTTGAAGATCCTCAAGATTGTAGTCGTATTTGCGACCTGAGCTGGTGCGGTAATCAATGTCTCGATAATCCTGATCCTGTCCCTCACTTCTATTAGCCTGGGGTTCCTTTGGCCCGGACATCAAGCTCTCTTTCTGTGGTCCCTGATCTAAAGCCAAGTCACTGGAATCCTTGAAGGGCACTCGATCACTTGCAAAACGATGCTCTTGATTTGGCTTGTTCTTGTCTTGGAAAAATGGAGGTCTACTTCCCGCTGGTGCAGTTCGGTCAGGCTTTTCATCTCGGTCACCTGGCCAGGGTTTATCTCCATCTCTACTTTGGGCATTTAGAGGGGGATCCGGTGGAAGAAGGGAGGGCTTCTGAGATGGATCTCTGACTGGGAAATCACTAGGAATATTCTTCTCCCAGTTTTGGTGTTTGGAGTCTCTTTCTGATCGATTAAAGCCTGTGCCGTCTTTTCCCAGAAACCCAGACTGCCGGTCTCGGTCTCTGTCTTTGAACTGGGAATGTTCTCCAAAGTCTACATCTTTTCCACGGTTAGAGAAGAACTTGTCTTGCATCTCTCTCGGGAAAAGTGGCGCCATTCTGCCCATCATCGGCGGAAGAGGGTCACGGTCTCTCATGCCATGCTTGTGCCACTCGTCTGAGAGCGATTCACTTTCTCTCTCTCTGAAGCCCATGGGACTGTCCATTGGCTCTGGGAATTCTCTGTCTCTGAGGGTCATCTCATCGCCTCTGATCATGGGCTCTGGACCACCACGACCCAAAGGAATATCAGGTCTTCCTCTGATATCCATTGGAACGCCATCATTGTCTCGAAACATCTGAGGAGGCTGCTCTCTGAAATCATTGGAGGATCCCATGCGGTTTCTCAGATCCATATCAGATTCAAACCTTCCTCTTGGATTAAGTGGAGGGGTGGCACCTCGCCTGTCAAAATCCATCATCGGTCTGTCTCTGGGAGGCATGTCCATGTTGAACCCATCAATGCCACCCATCCGTGGCCTCTCTCTGTCTCTCATGTCCCCATGATCTCCATTTCCACCCATAGCCGCCATAGCAAGTCTCCTCCTGATGTCCATGGGGGGAAGCCCAGGCATATCCATCTGGAATCTCTCCCTCTCCCTCATATTCAAGAATCCATCCTCTGGACCCCTCATATTACCACCTTGCATGTCTCTGCCACCAATATCCATCGGTGGCCTGGATTGACCCAAAAAACCTGGAGGATTCTGAAGGTTGTTTCTCTGATCCATTTCAAAGCGCCTTCGAAAATTAATTTCCATTTCATCTCCAGGTCTGAAAAAGTCTCGGGAAGGCTCTCTTCCTCGGTCATGAAGACCCATGTCTCGTCCTCTCATATCAGGTGGGCAGTCGAACCGTCTCATGTCCATAGGTGACCTATCCATGTTCATCCCATCCCGACCTCTGAAGTCAGGTCTTGGGCCATCTCTGCCTTCAAACATGCCTCCACGAGGTTCGCCACTGCAATAAAATCAGAAGCATTGCTGCAAATGAGCAATCTATTTACTTTTTCACAAAACATACAAGCTGTGTCCCAATTCAGAGGCAGCATCCTTCAAAGACTGCATTCCAAGAATGCGTCACAGCAGTGCAATGAAGGTGACTGCTTCATCAAATGCGGCCTCGAAATATGTCCTTTGTTTTCTGGGCCATGAAAGATAAAACAAATGCATCCTTTGTGGCCCAGCCTATCACAAGATTCATTGCAAGTTTAAAATAAAACCAATCTACATAAAATATAATAGTGTACTGTATACATTTTGCACTTCTTTGTAGATTCTTTCTTATTACACCCTGGAACACACGCCAGCACTTTGGCCATGATTTTACTAAGACAAATTTCATAGAAGATTTCTTATGTCATGTGGCACTTTGGATATTTTTAAATGTGAAATGCACACTGACAGACAATTAATTGCAGGTGCGATAAATTTGAGCCATTTTAGATCTGCCATTTAGTTTTGACTGAAGTTTTAGGTTGCATGTCCCACAGTAAGAAAACCTTAGGAACATAGTATATTGGTTACATATTTTGTGTGTTTGATAAAGTATATAGTCTTAGAACTGTACTTCATCTAAGAACTCTTACCGAAAGGGCATTCCTCCTCGTGGTCCAGGTCTTGAACCGTTCCACATCGTGTTCCTCCTCTCCTCGAAACTCTCCCTTAGCACGAGTTTCGAGTGCAGAACGTCGTTTCACTTGGGAAATCAATAAATACCTTATCATTAAACATCAATTAATTTATTTATTCTATTGTAACTTCGCTAAACGTCCTGGCTTTAAAACCTCAATCGAACAAATAATTCTAAAATAACGGTATTTTTTTTTCATCGAAACCATTACACATATCATTAACCATTACACGCTCTAGAGGTGAAATGCAATCAAATGAACTGTTATTTCATATTTGCATAACACGATGAGGGCTTATAAAATCGTTTAATATAATATCGCAAGATTGGAACTGACAGTTTCAGATTGAAAAGCAAGTAACGTTACGTTGTTAAAGCCTCATGCTAACACAATACATCTGACTAATGTGAGTAAGTAGTTAACTAAATGCGATGAAATAAAATTAGATGTCAAATACACCGTTGTGTGAGAGTGATAAACATGTACTCAAATATATATTAACAAGAAGGCAAGATATTGCTTTAATCATCTCATAACCCTGCCCTCATAAAAGAAGGCTAACGTGCTAATTTTAGCTTTCAATCAAGACATTTTCCTAACATCAATGGACGAAGTAAACGTTTTCTCGTTCATCTTTATTTTACATAAAGCTACAAACAACAGTGGCTTATTTCTTCACCTTAATGTCTGTAAAGCCATTTTAAGACGTCTCACCTAGCTTGTAGAGATCTTTTCGCAGGTTTTTTTCTGGGTTTCCCGACAAAGAGGCGGAAAAGTACATACTCCGTTTCCGGTGAATGAGGGCTTATGGGAGTTGAAGTTTTAAGATTCAGTAAACAAAAATATGTTACCATATGAAGGATTACATACCAGATGTAACTAGAATCTGTCTGTCAAAAAAAGTATTGTAACTGCATTATAAATACAATTATTATACATGTAATTTGATTTTTACTGCAGCCATAATTCTTTAAGCCATTAAACATTCATTACAGCCTACTTAATTAGCAATTGCAGTGAATCAGGGGACATAGGTGAGGACTTTATGCAAAATGTACTATTTAAATTTAGTACTAGACCGGAAATAAGAACCACCGTGGAAACTTACACTGTCCAAAAACATTTATTCTGCATATCGAGTAACAAAATACAGAAGCCACAAACAAACACATAAGGCTGAGCTGATACATGAAAATGATGAATTACACATTGTACTCTGAACTGACACGATCACCTATTTTTCTGCTCTGTCTTCTATGAAAACTTTTCTCAGAAAACATATTTCAGTGTTTACAGAGCCTAGAGTCAGTGCATCCTAAAGAGGAAAAGAAGTGAAGTGACGTGACATGTGGCCAAGTATGGTGACCCATACTTGGAATTAGTGCTCTGCATTTTAACCCATCCAAAGTGCACACACACAGCAGTGAACACACACCCCGTGAACACACACCCCGAGCAGTGGGCAGCCATTTATGCTGTGGCGCCCGGGGAGCAGTTGGGGGTTCGGTGCCTTGCTCAAGGGCACCTCAGTCGTGGTATTGAAGGTGGGAGAGAGCGCTGTACATTCACTCCCCCCACCTACAATCCCTGCCGGTACGAGACTCGAACCCACAACCTTTGGGTTTTCAGTTGAGGTCAAACTAATGCACACAGAGGTCAAACAAAATGTACGTCTGTTCCTTTTACATTACTTAGTACTAACAGAAAAAACTCAGTGAAGCTACAATGGGGAGTATATTTAGCTAATGCTTAAAAATAAACATGAGATCACGCTAAAGACAATTAAAACAACAATAAACAAATAAATATGCCATAATGGACATGAGCTACAGCAGGATTTGCAGTTTAAAGACTTTTTGATTAATCTCTCTCTACATGGACAGTAAAAATATGGTCTGGATTTTTGGCAGAATACAATAACTGAACATAATATACAGCTATAAGATTGAGTACACAAACGACCATCAAGAGCAAATTGCTTGGCTACCTGTATGAAATATGGCAGGAACATCTTATCATCTGTATAGCAGTTTCACAGTATTACAGCAATATTCATATTGCTTTGTTTGTACTGCACATTTACAGAACGTTCTGGAAACCTGTAGGCCTCAATGTATCAGACTCAATGAAACCAGTTGTATTCTATATAAAATGCAGTACTCTATAGAATACGGATATAAGGGCAGATTGAATCAAAAGAGCTACATAATTTCTGTAAAGATTGTACAGCAAAAGAAAAACATGATTCAGCAGTACACCAAGAAACACCAAGTAATATTATATTGATATGATGATAGTATTGACAAAAACATAATGACATGTACATGAATGAAATACAGCAGCGGTTTTAGTTGCTGGTTAGCTAATATTATGACATAAAATATTGATATGAATTGTAATTCAGCAGCTGGGCACTTCTGGATCAAACAGACATTTGGATAAAGGTCTATATGAAATTTTACATCAAAGTCCAACCGTTCTTTTTATGCAGACACAATATTCTGCTGCTTTAATTTTGTTTGTGTTTAAGTGAATTATCCTCTTTAATGGCTCTAAAATTCATCTTTTCAGGCTGTATTTCTTTTTTTTTTTTTAAATGGTCATTTGCTCTTTGCAATGTGGAAAAAACAAATGTCTAAAAAATATCAGTTTTCCACTTGCAAATTTCAGGCATGTAATAAATACAACTGAAAATAATTCAACCGCATAAACTTTTAATTACATTTTTGTAAAGTAAATCTAAGAACTAAATAAACTTCATGCAGGTTCTGGATCTTATTTTGTATAACACCCTTAAAAAAAGATGGTAGCAAAGGTTTGAAGAGGAATTTTTGAATTGGTTTGAATTAACAATGGAAATTAAATCACAGATTGTTATTTCAGAAGTAACAAACAATATTTCTTTGATAAAGCTATTTAAGAAAATACAGATAGACTACTATGGGACTGGGATTTAAATTTTAAAGTCTTCCTAGATTACAGCATTTTGCACAAATGAAAATGTAAAATGGTGATCAAGCTTTTAAGCACAATTGAACTTTAATTGAACAACTGAACTGAATTTATATGTAGTGTGTAGGTGCTGCTCTGTTTGCCACTATATTTGTCTGAATGTAATCAGCCATTCTAATTCTCCCTAGTCTCCACTACGCTGCTGGGATGTCAACATCTCTCCTTTACACCGCATTGGAGCTGAGGACTCTTCTGTCTGGGCCTCGGGGTGATCCTGGCCAACCAGGGTGGTGCAGGCGGGCACTGGTGTGGCAGCCAGGGGAACAGGGGTACTGCTGGGGGTAACAGCTCCTCCTGAGGCTCCCATTGCAGGACTAGAGGCTCCAGAGTCACTCTGATCTGGAGCCCTGAGTCTCTTCATCATGGTGGTAACACGAACAGCTTTCTGGATAATAATAATATTAATAATGTTTTAATATAATATGTTTAACTAAAAATAATAATTTAAATGATTAACAAATTAATACATTTTAGTACATAAACTTATTAAAATAACAGTAATGTTGTGAAATAATATTACAATTCAAAATTCTATTTAAATATATTTTAAAATGTAATTTATTCCTATGATGTCAAAGCTGAATTTTCAATATTGAGTATTTTAGTGGAAACCATGATACACATTTTTTTAAGATTCTTTGAACAACACAAAGTTCAAAAGAACAGCATTTATTTGAAACCTTACCTTCCATTTGGCTTTAGCAAAGTTTTTCTCGATCTGAGCACAAACACCATCTTTGATGTTCTTGTCTGAGGCGGCATTTCCAGATATCCTAAAAAAAGTACAGCAGTTATTTTTTTATTAAACTGCAGATAAATTATAAAATGCAGATCCTGCACTGACAAAGGCTCCTTACCACTCATGATTGATAGCTTCCTGTGCGGTCAGTCTTTGGTCCTGGTCTACCTCCATTAAACATGTGACTAGGCTTTTTGCTGCAAAGCAGATATTTAAGGTTGAATTTGTGTTTTGATCAGATCAGAATCTCACAGATCCAACCCACACCCTACTGTGCAGTGATTTGTGTATTGTACCTGAATCTGAGATGTCATCCCAATAGGGTGAGTCAAACTCAAAGTCTCCAGACAGAATTTTTCGGAACAGGTTCTTATCATGATTGTCATAATCGTCATCTTCTGTCTCGTCATAAAAAGGTGGGTTTCCTGACAGTCTGTTGAAAATTATAAAGTGAAAGTGACGTGGCCAAGTATGGTAACCCATACTCAGAATTTGTGCTCTGCATTTCACCCATCCAAGTGCACACACACAGCAGTGAGTAGAACACACAAACACACTGTGAACACACATATGACCAGAGCCTTAAAATTTCCTAGGGCAAGGGGTTAATTAGGACAACAATACCATATGAACAACATTTGATTGTTGTGGAGAGATCAAGAAGGGAAACAGATACAGGAGATACTGTGCACTTACAGAGTGGCAATTATAAGCTACCATGCAATGTGACTACAGGAAATGGAATGTAAATGCTGATGAACTCATGGATGACCTCATGGATGCGTCAGGCAAGTGACTCCAAAACAGACATCTATGGGGTCTACTAATAAACAAAGATCTGGTTCAGGAGCACAATGAAATTAATATGTTGGACCATCCTACACAATGAATGAAATGTATAAAAAAAACGAAACATGAACTCACAGGATGTACATGACCACACCGATGGCCCAGCAGTCCACCGGTCTGCCATATCTCTGTCTGCCAACCACCTCTGGAGCTATAAGAGAAAAAGAGAAAATGACAAATATATAATATAATATAGTGCAAAACACTATATTATATTATAGTGTTCTTGGACACGTCATTTTTGTATTCATGTTGGTTTAATACATTTTTGCAAAACAATGCAAGTGGTGTAACCATCAATTAAAAAGTTAAATATTTTCCTCAAACCATGAAAGCACTTTAGCGTACACATATGAATCATTATTTAAAAAATATTTTACACATTTTTGATAGTAAAAATCACATTTGATGTGTACTGAATTCAATGGCTATATTCTACATTGTTATTTTTAAGTAAATTAAATAGATTCGTTTTACATCATTAACTTAAATATATTATAATCATATCAGTATATCTATATGAATAATCTTAATTCACAACATAGGGTGCAGTTACTTCTGAAAGCTTTGACACTTTTTCTTACCAAGGTACTCTGGTGTGCCACATGGCTCTTTGATAAGACCATTTTCCAGTTTGGCCAGGTGAAAATCGCTGATTACAATTTTGGAGTTCTTCAGACGGTTGTAGTAGACCAGATTTTCTAGCTGACGGAGTGAGAAGATCAATTTTAGAAAACCTCAAAAAACGTCACCTTGCACCTTGTCATTATAAGAATCAGAAATGTTCAGGATTGTATTAAAAAACAAGAGATGCAAGACATGACAATTATAATATAACAATTTTCCTTATGGCATGAAATAACCCTTTAAGGTGTCTAATTAACCTCTGTCTCCTGAAACTTTGTAGTGTCTGAGACTGCATTCTGGTGCAATACCATGTGGTGACCAGTAGGTGGTAGTAAAGGCCCAAGTCACCTTTAGGTTTCTGTGAACAATGTGGAGAGAATGCAGGTAAGCCACAGCCTCAAGCACCTGCCGGATCACATTGCTGGTGTCCCGTTCTGAGTAGTAGCCCTGGTCTAAGATCCAGTCGAACACCTCCCTTCCTGTGGCTCTGAAGTAAAAAAAAAAACAAAAAAACAGTCAAACCAAATATTCACCTGCGAGACAAATTTGTCCTTGTAACAATGATGATCATACAAAGATGTCTTTTTAGTTTATAGAAAAAGTGATCAAGATACAAATTGAAGCAAATGCATATTTATGTAAAGAAATAATGAAAATGTTGTCAACATTTAAACCATCTGCAGCTTGAAAACTGCAGCCCCCACAGATTTTTATTTATGTTTTTATTTACATAATCTGTTCACTGAACTTTTACAATATTAACAGGATAAAGATACAAGAGAATGAAAAATAATTGTCCCAACTACACCCCATTAATCTCAAATAAATAAATAAATAAGTCCACTTTAATATAGATAAAAAGTAGTATTTTCTATATTCCACATCCCTATCCATCTTGAGAAAAAAAAAAAACTGAGGGTGAGTAAATAATAACAGAATTTTCATTTTGGTTCAATTATGCTTTTAAAATCTGAACACAACGAAAACAAAAAGTATCCATTCACACTCTTGTACTTTCTTATTCACTCTCACACACAAAAATCTCAAAGGACTTACAGCTCCAGAAAGAGGAAGTACTCTTTTCTCGTTTCAAAGACATCTACCAGCTGGAGGATGTTATGATGCTTCACCCTGCGGGGAGAAACAGAGAGAAAGCAAGAGAGAAACTGTGACACTGTGAAAGAAAGCAGAAAGTGAAATGAAATCATGACTATCTGCAAAAATAAAATCATTTGCATGGTAAAGAGTTGACTGCATTCTAACACTTGTGTTAAACAAATTTCAACACTGAGCACCATCCGCAAGCACCTTTCTTCACTAAAATGTGGATCATATAAATAACATGCATGTAAAACGTACATTTTCAGGATGAGGATCTCGTTTTTGGCTGCTTTCCGTACTTTTCTTCCATCTTTCTTCAGGAACTTTTTGCAGGTGTACATTTTCAGTGTGTTCTTATCCTTTGCCCTGAAGATTTCACAAAACTCCTCCCTGTTGATGAAGACAATAAAAACACATATACAGTGCTGTTGAGTCAACACTGAAAATCTGGAATTCAGAATCTAATTTAAACATAAACGTTTTTTGGGGGGAAATGAGAAATGCATGAAAATTAAATAAAATAAATCAATAAAAACTGTATTAAAATTAGAAAAGTGTTAAACAGGAGCATTTTTCACAAACGGATATTTTGCACAGAAAGATTACAATAAACAAGAGGTAGACAAAACCATAGATTTGTACTCACGATTTCACAACCTGTCCCAGGTCATACTTATCAGTGACCTCTGAAGGACTGTTGTAGTCCTTCTTCTCTCCCAGAGTCAAACAGCCAAAAGGCATGGCTGCTCCTGCCCTGGAAAACAAACACAAAAAGTTATTTAATGGTCCTTCAAAAGTCATGTTACGGACATGCATGATTTGGACATCTCAAACCATGCCATTTATTGAGGAGAGAGGTGCTATTCCTTCTCTAAGCAACTGAGCTTATGATTTTCGCTTGGTTGCTGACAGATTTATATTAAAGGAGGGACCCAAGCTAGGGACCAGAATAAGATTTGTGCCGGTAATAAAAAAAAAAAACACCCAGAACACTCTAGCAACCACTCTAAACACCCTAGCACCATATTGGTGAGTTTTGCATGGGCAAAAAACACTAATATTTTCTGATAACATTTTGAATTATACTTATTTAATAATAATATTTTTATAACAATATTACATAATGTTGTAATTATATAACAGCACTGAATGAATCTGTAATTTGGTACTTTTTAAATTTTTAAATAGCCTACAATAAAGATGAACAGTTTGTGGTATTTAAGAAATTAATACATTGATTAAGCAAGGATGCCTTCAAATGCCTTTAAGACTTTCATATTGTTACAAAAACATTATTTCAAATAAATGCTGTTCTTCTGAACTTTTTATTTAATAAATAAACCTGAAAAAATCTACCATGGTTTCCACGAAAATATTAAGCTGCATTTCTGAAGCATCATGTTACCCTTAAGACTGGAGTAATGGAAAATTCAGCTATAATAAAAAATAATTTAGAATAAATTAGATTTTAAAATTTAAATAGAAAAGTTATTTTTAAGTAAAATCATGTTTTACAATGTAACAGTTTTTTTATCAAATAAATATAGCCTTGGTGACCATAAGAGATTTCTGACCACAAACTTTATAACAGTATATAAAACTGCACAACAATAGACACAAATAGACACAAATCAACACTGCATGAGTCTAATCATCCTGTACCCCACATGTTCGACATTACCAAGCAAATTACCAGCCTCTCAAAGTACAATATCATTGATGACTAGAGAATTTTTGTCTTCTATCCACTCTTTAAGTGCACGTTTAAATTGTGTATATTTTGAGAGGCCACTGATGTGCGTGTTTATGATGGTGTGGATTTAATAAATTATGAAGAGAGTTTCTGCTGTGAAGCCTTGAGATGTCACTCCATATTCATTCATTGACAATTAAAAATGCACGCAGTTGTTTCTTTCTTTCTTCTATTGAGCTGCGAGTGAGCTCTGTGACCCTGCGCTTTTCTCTCTGTCTAAGTCAGAACTCAAAGAGAAGGAATAAATTCTAATTTATCTGAGAGCGAGAAAAAGGGGGAAAGAGAGATTTGGCAGACAGCACTCTCATAACCACACATGAGTAATGCCTACAATTTATTCCAAAAGTGACAATTTCCAAAAGTGAAGTAGCTCTGAAAAATTCAGATTCTTTGAACATATCACCCTCATATCTTTCCAAACCTGCGGAACACACACTAATATATATATATATATATATATATATATATATATATATATATATATATATATATATATATATATATATATATATTAGGGCTGTCATCGTTACAATCCTTAACAATTAACCCAAAATTACTGAAGCCAATGATCCAGTAAGTGAATGCATTCAAACAATCTGTCCAAAACAGCGCTAATATAAAGGAAACCAGGCTGATTACATCAGAGATTGCAGAGAGACACGAGCTCCATCATATTCTGTGATTGTCTCTGAAGAGCGCGAACGTGAGCCCTCACGTCACGTGCTTGTAATCAGATAAAAAATGTTAATCGATTGACAGACATATATATATATAGACATAATCGTAATCGACGTAATCTTAACCCTCATGTTGTGTTCCAATCAGGATTTTCTTTTCCCCAAAAATCCTAGTTGATGGTTTTTCATTGGACTAAAACTTACTTACTTTGCTCACACAGGGTAGAATAATAAAATAATGTTTTTTTTTCTCACTCAAAAACTGAGGTGCATATGCTTGGTTCAATGAGGCCTATGATCAATCAGTTCCAAAAAGAAATACAAAATCTGTGCAAACAGAAAACTAGCTGACAAAAATCTTTACTAATAATATAGCATAATAAGAAATTTACAAGCAATTTTTAAAAGGACGGTCATTTTTGACCTAGAACACCAAACTAGGTAAGGATTTTCAGCACAGCACAAGGGTTGAAATTTCTTCTTCTGTATTCCATAGAAAAAAAGTCATACAAGTTTGAAATGACATGAGGGTGAGTAAATTATGACAATTTTCATTTTTGGGTAAATAATGCTTGCAAGACAAAATGACGCTGTGACGCATTTTACTTCTGCAATATGATATATGTCTGAGTGAAACTTTCAACCAAGTTATATTTTTAAGGACAATTTGCAAAGATAACTTTTTTTCTTTTTGATCTGGTACCAAGACAGTTGTTCTTTCAGTTGCACTTGATTTTAGACTAAAAAATTATAACATTTGACCATCATTCTTCAATTTTTTTATACAAGCACTAGAAAGCTTGATAGCTTACCATTTTCTCTTTATGTTAGTACTTACTCGCTTTAATGTGCACTTATTTTGGAGGTTTCCTAGGGCGGCATTCCTTTGGTAATAAACCCTAACGTGTTTAACATTAAAATTAACTAGAGAACTAGTGAAACAACCAAAGAAGAACAAAGTGCTCAAATCCAAATGCAATACACGCAGAGCCCAAAAGCCCCCAGACCTCTAAATCTCCCCGTCATGTGATACTCCATTAGTTTAATCTTCTCAGAAGAGCATATAGACTCTCAAAACTGTTGCCAATTCCTCTAAAAATGTCCCTTTACTGTTTTGAGAGCTGGGAGGACAGCCATTATCTATCTCAGTATAACGCACTGAAACAAACAACAAAAAGGCCTCACACAAACAAGCAATTACACATCAGGCTGGCAGTACAATTGCACCGCTACTCGGATCTGACCCAATAATTTGCCAAACACCATGACAGTCCTCAATCACACTGAAGCTCCACAGGATAATGTGACAGGAATTTTGTCTCTAAACGCTTCGGGCTTTCAACATTAACAAAGAACCAAGACAAAAACCAGCACAACAGTTCACATGCACTGCACGCCTCTGAACTCTGCCGGGCTTGAACTTACTCTGAAACTCTTTGTTTGATGTTACAGTACAAAAAACATCCTATTTTCTATCCTCCACTCTCCCAGAATAGTCCAGAAAAGGCAAGAGAGCAGACTGAAGCATCATTACCACCCAGTGCCAGAGTATCGACCAAAAAAAGGCCATTCCTGATATCCACAGTAAAGGAGGCATTACATAAATTACAGGCTGAACGAGAAGCTGTTTGCTTTGCCCGTCACAGGAGCACCAAGGTCTCTAATTAATCTCCCCTTGGCCTCTGATTGCAGGAGACATTGGCTTTGCAAGGCCAATACATGCATGGTAATGAGGGGAGAGAAGCACTTTAAAGACAGTTGGGTGAACAGGAGAAGAGATGTTTAAAAAACTAAATTGGGAATGATGCGTTTAGTGTGCATGCTAACATTTTGCATAAGTGGTTTTGATTAACTGTGTTGACTAGCTTTATTTGCCTGTGGCATGTTTTAATTTTTATTTATTTTACTTTGTTAGTATGCATTTTCTGTAACCAGGTATATACCATTCTGATTCAGATTTTATATCCATGTTTCATCTAAAAATAACTATAGACCTTAGGGTAGTGACATATAAAATTTTTGACATGAATATAAACGAGTCTGTGGAGGATGGATTTACAATGCCTTTAATGGATTATAGCTACTGTTGTTTATCAACATACCGATTATTCAGCTGACAAAATATTTTTCTGGAAAAAAAAAACTTTCAGTAGGCATAAACTCTATAAAACAGTTTTGAAAGTTGTGAGTTGGTGAAGATTACATTATCTAGGACCTAGGGCTGCACGATTATGACAAAAATAATAATTGTCGATTATTCCCTTGAAATTGTAATTGCAATTATTAAATACGATTATCACAATTTATATTGACTGATGTTTATACCATTGTTTGATGCAACTGCATGCCATATTTTTATATGAAAATAAACAAGCTGAAAACACTTAACACTATTAAGCCTCAAATGTCAAATATACATCGGTTTGGTTTCTTTAATTTATAAAAAAGTAAAAATATGAATGGTATTATAATGTTATTCTAAAACTAAAACAATGAAAAAACCCTTAAAATAACATGTAGAAAGAAAAAAACATATCTTAAGCATGCAGAATAACATAAGTGGACTTTGAACGATTAATTGCCGCTTTGAACGATTACGTAATTGTGGCATCCATAATTGTAATCGCGATTAGAAACTCGATTAAATGTGCAGCCCTACTAGGACCTTTATACAGTTTGTGCCATTGTAAAGACTGTAAGTTTGTCCCTCACAGCCTCGTTTTCATCGCTGTGCTTATAAACACTACTTCATATTATACGGAGTTAAAGGTGCACTCAACAATATTTGAAAAATGCTTTTGACCACAGTGTCGGGCCAAGTTCTAAAACACACTTGCTGCCAATAAGCAGTAAGGGCCGTGTCTAGTAATGATAGGGAGAAGAGAGCGCTCGGTGAGTGCACATGACGGATATTACAGAGGAACAAAACATTAAAAAGAAGGGTTACAATCAGGCAAGAGGTAGGACCCGTGTAAATATTGGAGCAGCTTTCCAGCAGTGGAGAAAACTCAAGGAGCGGGAAGGCCTGGAATCGGATTCCGAGTTTGATTTGTTTCTTCTTGATAGGGGAGTTAAGTTGATTTTTCTTTGTTTCACACAACTAATCTGTGTTGGCTTTTGCTTGAATATTTTGCGGCCGGCAGGCATAGCAGATTCTCAATCTGCATCTCAATCGCATCCCTAAAGCAATATTTCGAATCTTCTTCCAATATTTCACATAGGCCTATAGTGAATAGTGAGCTTTGCACTGTTTGGTACAGTATTTTCTCATCGTCAGCATGCTCTGGCCTCTGCTAATGTCCTGTTTACAGACTTTTTTAATATTTCCACACAAATTACATTTTGGGAAATGATTGCAATGCATTTTGTGTGCAAGTTAGGAACAGAGATCGGCCAAAATAAAACAAAAAAAGTTGTTTGCCAATCACAGGTTTTTGAGCAAAAACCAGTTGGTTCTGATTGATGGTCGGTGCATCTCTATAATTCAATATGGCATCTAACCTGACTAAGGTCTATTCAACTAAAAAAAATGTTAGATCAAAAGCTCAATTGCATTCAATTACATTTTTGTCAGTGTGACAACTCAACACATTGCAAAAAAGCACAGAGAGGAGTATTTATTTTATCAGAGGATGTTCTTTCATAACTCATAATTTTATTTAAATATCAACTTCATCTAAAAACTGTCTTGGCAAAACAAAAAGAGATACAAATGAGACAACTGCTAAAGAATGGTAAGTGTATAAAGCTATACAATTAATTTGGAAAGCGTAACTAAGATAATCTTGGAACAATTTATTAAAAAATCTTTGATTTCACTGAAATCTCTGGCTTTTTCAATTTCAAGTATCCATTTGCTCTCCATTTTTAAACTCACTGTTGTGTAGGAAAAACAACTGAGATTTTAGGGCCTTTCGCACCGCGGGAACCTTTTCATAGTACCAGAACTAATTGTGGAACTACCCACTTTTTGGCGTTTTCGCCGGAACTGGGTGTGACTTTAGTACCGGACTGCCTTTTTCGAGAACCAAATTAGCTCCTAGTATGGAGAACAGCGATAGATGTACGGACGCTGAAGTGCAGGCACTTGTAGCAAATGTAGCACTGCCAGTTGTCGTTGGAGATTCTTAGTCCTCCTTTCCATTCTTTCAACCGCTTTACATATACGTCGACTTTCCATGTCCATTATTGTGAAACTCACGAGACACAACAAAAACACAGCTTCGATCGCAGCGTCCTCCATCCTCCTGTTGTTAATGTTGTTCTACGTTTCTGTTGTTGAACGTCGCACACAAATGACGACGCTGTCGACCGGCTTACGTCACTTCTTTGTGCACACTCTCGGTGCGAATGCAACCCTTTAAATGGTACTGGGAAATAGTTCGCGCAAAATCGTCCCAGTTCTTTAGTACTGTACATTTAGTTCTGGAACTAAAGCGGTGCGAAAGGCCCTATTAAGAGATTCCATTTCTTTATTTTTCCAGAAAGGATCTTATCACATCTGAGGTACATGCAAAAATGCAATCATTACAAGTAATAAAACAGAATGGAGTCCATTAGGTAACACAATAAACATATGAAAGAATAATTTGGACCATACTGTCTCAGTGGCTGCTGCACTTTTTCTTTGGCAGCAGAAGTCAGGAAAAGGCCAGATGCGAGGACACCAAGGAAATCTTTTCCCATTTTTAAGCACATTTCTGTTGAGCACATTTGTAAATGAAAAACTTTTATTAGCTGTTTTAAGCATTTAGATGCAAATCTAAATCTTCTTTAGGGGGTCATCTCTGTCTGGGCTTATATTTGGGCTTTAGAAAGCAACAGACAAAATATAACCCCTTTACCTTGTTTCTGATGAATTATGCAATCCAGCTTCAGTATTTGTGTGCATGCATCTGTCTCTTCGCCGTGGAAGCTGTCTGTGCTCTGTAACGCTGAACATTCAGTTTGAAGCCTTGGGCATTGTTTGGCTCTCTCTCTCTACAGAGCTGGCAGCCGTGTCTATATTTGCTGTCACTCAGCCTTTTCTATAAGGCATTCTGCAAAGCCATATAGTGTTCCTAACTAAAGCAGCCTACTGTGCTTAACATCAAATACGATTTTGGAAGTGCTACAGGACCAGCACTGTTCAAACAAATAATAATTTTTTTGATTCAATCATGTGATGTCATGAGTTTACCTGGACTGTTTAACTGTATTATTGTTTTACCAGTAAGTTGGAAGCACTTATCAGAAAGATAAAACACAGATTGCATCTGCTCGGAACAGCAATGATATTAAATAGAGGTCAAATGGAGACTTTTGTCTCAGCGACTCTATTTCTCTTGAGAAAAAGACCAACATTGTCTCAAACTGTGCTCAGATTTGCCAAGACATCAAAGTTAGAATTTCTACAATTACCTATCAAGCATTATCAAAACAAATATAACTAAGAACTCAATTAAGTCTCTTAAACTATAAAAATGCAACATTTCAGCAATAAAAAATGTCCTCTGACCAGTTTAAATAACAAAAATTTAAAAAAACATTAGTAAACATACACAAAATGACAAAGAAAAGCAAAATAAAATAAAAAAACAGGCAGATTTGCCTGTGGAAAAAAATTGTGATATATGTCAATGTCTTACAACGACCTTGTTACAGTTTGCCCTGAAATTCCATTATGTATCAGTCTATGTTCAATTAGCAAAGTTCCATTTGAGCATTTACTACACTAAATTGACCATCAAGCCTCCATCAGACATTACAAGTGTGTTTTATTCTCCTCTTAGCTAAAAAAAACATTCTCTCTTGCAGCAATCAAACAAATGAAGAAACATAACATCAATTAGCTGTGAGTCAACAAACAGAGACAGACATTATTTATGAAAACACATTCATATATTAATTTATTTTTAGAAATGGGTACTTAGTAATCTAATTGATGGTGCATCATGTTGTTGTCTCTCATTTGGCACATCAGGCTGTGTGTTGTAAATGTACTCTGGCCATGAATGCTGAGGCTTGATTACCAGTAGGAAAACAAGGGAATTGTCCCCAAGCAAAGCATACGACAAAAGATGATTATGACATTATAAACACTTTTTTTACATAGGTCTCTGAAATACCTGATTCTGATTGGAAAATCATGGCATTCAGCACTCAGATATTTTGGCACCATCTCGCATCTCATTTATCGATTGTAGTGAAAATGACCATTGAGGACTTCTTCTGAGGAGTTTTTCTTGTTGCTAGGCTGATGTAATTGCCTGACTGTAATTGCCTTTTTGTCTTAGTGAAGTTTTAATATAATATATTATACAGTTAAATTATATATACAAAATTTAATTCAAATCAGTATTACATGTCCAGATATTTATTTATTTATTTAGCGAGTAATAAGTGGGATGACTTACAGTCAGCCCTACATGCGCCACAGACCTTCCCACACTCTTGCCATATAACACAAAACTGCTAGGTGACTAAATATGTATTAAACTTTTAATCAAGGGCAAATTTGACATGTTTATAGCCTGAGACATCCAGATGCCTCAAAAAAGATAAAACTGCAACCTAAATGCAGCTTCTGAGTCTAAAAGAAAATTATTGATTACACCCATTTAAATGGCCTAGAAAACTAGTTCCTAAACACGGAAACCTACAGTCTGGGACTTTTTTATTTTTATTTTTTTCCCTGGTTTCAAGTAGTTTTAGAAATGTGTTAACTTCAGTTTTTCAAATGTGGATGAAGCATTTAATATTAAAAAGCCATTTAATGTTTAAACTTAACAGAGAGTCAAATGTAGGCTTACTAATGCTATTGTTGTGCTTCCAGAGTCCAATTGTTAAACTGACCCATCTTCTGGGCTTAGAAGAAGAAGACCTGAGACTTCAAGCTTACAATCTTTATGAGATATTACACTCAACTGTGGTCATACATTAGATAAATACCCCACTGATTTACATAAATCAGGAAGAGGAATGAAATTTGCATAAATCCTATATGACCCCCGGCTAATCTACATTAAGTAAACAGAACTCATTTACAGTGAGCTCACAACTCATTTACTTGTTTATAATTTCCAACACAGCAAAAACACTTTTATCTAGTGTTATTTACCACATTATCCACAATATTCTTCACAATGATATTGTGACATGAAATATAGTCGGATTCATGATGTGCAGTCATAATGCAAGCTATTCATAGTATGACTAAAATGAGGAAAAATGCACCTTGGTTTTGCATTGAATATTAAATATTCTTTTCAGATTTTTTAAATAAGAATGTCACTCCTTTTTGTTCATTTCTGAGAGCTTGTCAAAATGATTTTTAAAATAGTAATACATTAAACATTTGAACTGTTTGAAAAAAAGAGGAAAAATAGCCTCTCTTTAAAAACACAAAGCAAGGTTTTAGTTAAAGGGGTCATATGATGTTGCTAAAAAAGAACATTATTTGGTGTATTTGGTGTAATGAAATGTGTTTATGCGGTTTAAGGTTAAAAAAACACATTATTTTCCACATACTGTACATTATTGTTTCTCCTCTATGCCCCGCCTTTCTGAAACGCGTCGATTTTCACAAAGCTCATCGGTCTGAAAAAACGAGGTGTGCTCTGATTGGCCAGCTATCCAGTGCGTTGTGATTGGCCGAATACCTCAAGCGTGTGACGGCCGGCATTGTAGGCTATACTCTCCCAGGAAACAGTCCTCGTCTTCCGTAAAATGCGTTTCACACATCTGAATATTTGGTTTGAACTGTTCTGGCACAGTGTTGTAAATACAACTTAACCACAGATTTCTAGTTGTGTCCTCTTTTGAAAGGCCAAACAAAGTAGTTTCGCTTTCACAACGAAACACAGCGTTTCCACGACATGGCTGCGTCGGCAGCAACAATACTACAGAATCAAAGTTACGCCTTCTTTCTTTGCGTGAACATTTGGGTGGTGTTATGCCAAGCTTCCGACACAGTGACGTAGACATGTGGGGGCATGTTTAAATGAGGCATTTAGGAGGGTGTGGACGAGTCTTAAATTTTATAAAGAATATCTCTTTGGGTTTGAGACTTTAGTCTTTGCAACTTTAGGGATCTTATCTATTCACGAACAGCTTGTAACACTCCAAAGAGAAAGGAAAACTTGAAATCGCATCATATGACCCCTTTAATGTCTTTGAACTGTCACTCCTCCACAATTAACCATCAGTCCTGTGAGATGGAAAATTGACTTCCAAGAAAATGAGTTACTGCACTTAATTCATTTTCATTTATTACTTTTTCTATGAAGACTTTTAATTCTCAAAGTGAACCTGCTAAAAATGCAGCTTTATCTCTGCCTTGACACATCTGTGTATCTGAGCAAATTTCTGATCCAAAGCAAACATTTATGATCACAATATCAACAAAGTATGCATGATAATTTGCTTGCTAATTTACTGTAGGAAAATCAATAAATAAATAAATTAAAATAACACACACACAGTTACTTTTTTCATATATTATAATTATATAATTAACTTAATAAACCCAGATACAGCAGAAATTGACAGCTGGTGACAATGGACAGCAGCTTTTAGATTTCAATAAAAAATCTCCTCCCATGTTTCAAGGAAGAAAAAGTATCAAGCAACCTGAAGGTGAGTAAATGATGCTTAAAGCAAATATTCTGAGGAAGATGTGACTCAACTGAACTGACCAAATTTAGAAACATGAATCCATTTTCTGACAAGTATATTGATAACATAACTAGGGATGCACGATATATCGGCCACCATATCGGTATCGGCCCATATCGGCTCATTTTTTCTGTTTTTTGTAATCAGGCTCTCAAAAAGTATATAACAATTTGGATATAGATTTATCGGCCAACATATCGGTTATCGGCTTTCAAAAATAAAGAATAATCGGTTATCGGTATCGGCCAAAATTTTCATATCGGTGCATCCCTAAACATAACCTAAAGTAATTATCAAACAAAATAACATTCTTCATGGAAGATACTTTTAAAATCAAAGGGACACAAGCTCCTCTGAACAGAATTTCTCATAATCTGTCAAAAACATGTCATATCTTACGTTCGACTATTAAATAATGCAAGATTTATGATGATAGAGGTCTGTAGAAGGCCATGACAGGCCTAACAGACAACAGGATGTATAGGTCTCTTCAAAGGGTGAATCTTATCAAGCTGTGGTGAAACAGTAGGTGCCAGATGGCTTAGTACATCACTAAGACACACACACAAAAAATATCCCTCTTATGTTACACCAAGGAGAATTCTGACACAAATGATAATGCTGGAACTCACTACACAATAAATAAACACATTTTATCCACATTAAAATGCTAAAATTTACTTTTGTAGTGTCAATATGGAGTGTGCATGAAAACTAGGGATGCACCGAATGTTCGGCAACCGAAATTATTCGGCCGAAAATAGCAAAAAAAGCTTTTTCGGTGTTCGGCCGAATAAGAGAAAAGACCGAATAAATTGTACCGAACAATGACGTGACGCGATCAAACAGCAACCAGCGAAGAGTGAGAGATGTGCACTCTTTATGATGCAGCAGACATGTCAGCACAGCAGTGTGAAGCATTTAAAACTGTCCGAGAAAGACGGAAAAAATTATTACAAGCACTGACAGCGAGAGGCCGTTTAGTACTGCAGAGCATGTCTTCGATGAGAAAAGGAAGGGGTGATTGTTGCTGTTTACTGTATGATGATTGAAATTACGAAATGGCCTTAAACAATTAGTAAATAAACTGCAGAACGTCATGTTTTCTAATACACGCACGCATTGCATGTATTCTGACAGCGCTGCACGAACTCGCCGCGCTATCTGCTTGTTAACCAGGGTTCAAAGTAGGGCTGTGCGATTTGGAGGAAAATATCAAATTGCGATTTTTTTGACAGATATTGCGATTGCGATTTGATTTGCGATTTTAAATTTGCAAAGTCAAGCTTCAGCTCAATATTGCCAATAATGTGCAGCACAGTATGGGTATCATTTAATGTATCTTTTATTCTTCAGTACTGAAAACAGAACTGATACCGGAGCTTTTGATATGCGCTGTGACGCAGCTCTTGGAAATTACCTTTTTTGTTTGTTGTCTGTCATTTCGAAGCTTACCTTGCATACGGTTTTCTTTAGTTTTAATTTGCCTAACTATCGATCTGACCCAGTAGACGCCATAATCCCACTCTGTCTTTCTCCTGCGTTCCGTTTTTTTTTTTTATGGTGGGTGTTTACTCAGTTGGCTAGAGCAGTGCTGATTGGGGAGGACGGAGGTGCGCTCACTCTATTGGTTAGTAAGACTGCCACTCAAGGCTGGCAGTCATGCATATGCTCTGGAACAAAGTAATATCGCGTCCATATCGCAGGCTTTGCGATTAGGAAATCGCAACGTCTCAAATCGCGATTTCGATTAATCGCACAGCCCTAGTTCAAAGTCCAAAGCGCGAGGAAAATCTGCGCTAAACAGTGTTACTCGTCAGTTGCTCAGTCACATTGTTATGAATTTTTACAAGGCATGAGACAATGCGATATGTACGACATATTCGTAATGAGACTTGTTTATAAATCTGCTGTTGTCAACAAAAAGAAGCGCTGAGGTCTTCCTGCGCGTTTCCGCCAAAATAAAGGCATACACAATGGTAATTCAAAGTGCTTTACATAAAATGAATTAAAATAATAAAAACTTTTAAAATAAACTAAAATTGATTTAAAATTAAAAAGTTGAGAAAAAGCAAGAACTCTATCAACATTGTAATTTTACTGTTGTTCTGTAAAATAAAAAAAGTAAGACAATAGCTATGATAATATTAATTACAACAGCTCTGTTAATACATTTATTATAGCATTCACACATAGTGTTCAAATTAGGATCTTTAATATTTTCTAATGTTTTAAAAGAAGTCTCTTCTCAACAAGGCTGCTTTTAATTGTACAGTAAAAAAAAAATACATGCCTGATTCAAGAAGGAGGTCTGATGGCCAAAAAATATTATTTTACTAACTTATTAATTTTAAGTTAAATTGTGCTTGGTTGGTATAATGTCTGCTAGAATGTTACAAATGTTCAGTGTTAAATATTTTTTAATTGTTGTTTTGTAATTTATTTTTTTCTTTGAAAAGCAAGACAAAACTGTAAAAAGCACATTTTGGCTATTTAATTTATGCAATGGTGAAAAAAAATTGTCAAAATACATGGGGGGAAAAAAAGAAAAACCATGTTCGGTATTCGGTATTCGGCACAGTGTTTCATTTTGTTTGGTTTCGGCTTTGGCCAAGAATTTTAATTTCGGTGCATCCCTAATGAAAACATTCCTGAGACGCAATGGACAACATCAAAGAGCACAATACATGCTTCAAAGAGGGCAGTGCATCTTATCTTACCTGTCTAATACCTCCACAACACCACAAGCTGCTGCAGTCAGAACCTTCCCAAAAAGACCTGCGTTGTGTCTCTGAGGAATGGCTAATTGGAGGAATTATGTGCGTATTAAGAACGCTAGATTCGCTTCACACCCAGTCGATTAATCTGTCAATTCTATTCCTTATGTTGTTTGTTGCCTTGGTTACAGTCATACATAAATGCAGTGATACAGTACAGTGCGGCTGCTTTAGAGTAGAGCCAGCAGTAGTTGGGCTGGTGGATTCAAGAGGAGGAGAGCTGGTCATTGCGCAGCACTGCACAACGCAAGTAAACACTTCGACATTTAAGGACTCATGAAAATCTCTCTCTAAGGTGTTCTTGGAATATGACCAAAATTTCCAGTATTCAGATTCCGGACTTTTGAGAGTGTATGAGAAATCCCACTGTACTAATCTGCTGTGCAAAGGCAAATTGCAGTTTCTACATGTTTTGTCAAAATGGAGTTATGACGAACAAAATCAAGTTTCTTTGATTATGATCTGTCCTGTGACAGATGAGTTTGGCTCAACTGTGCTCAGATTCAGAGAAAACACTCACACAGTGTGAAAACTCATATCAAATCAATCAAAAAAAAATGTAAGCCACTTTTCTCAGTTTTAGTGTTGGCATAGTTTTTGAATATTGCCTTTTTTTCAACTGCAGGAGACAAAAATCTTAAGGGCAAACTTGGTGTCAAATATACAGTAAATTAAGATAATGCAAATATTAGTTGAAGAAATTAAAATAGACATACAGCAATGCAATATTCCCTCCAAATAAATCTGTCAGTGCAAAGAATGAATGAATGAATGAATGAATGAATGAATGGTTATTTATCAGGAATTGCCTCATCAGTAGTAAAAGAAAGTTATTAGTTTTTTTAGAAAGTTCTGCACATACCATAACTTTCAGAAAATGTTCTTCACATACATGAGAGAAATTAGATATGCCATGGCACTGAACAAAGAGAACTGCTCAGTTAACTTAATTTCCCAGTTGTTCTAGGCATGCTTCCACCGAAAAACATTGACGGTGGATCACTTAACAACAAGCACCCGCCTCATGATAACACCGTTTCCCAGGCAACAAAAAAGGAGGGAAAAGCAATAGCTTCTGGATTCCAATAGACTATAAAAGCAAAGATGTTGCTCTATTTTATTCCATGGCTGCTTTTCAAGTATTAGCTTGCAGTGAGAGAACCACAACAACACTTCTCAAGAGAAGAATCAAATTTTCCAGCTCTAACTTGGAAGTCTTACATCAGACTGTTCTCTTGCTGAGTTAGAGTTAGTTTTGGGAATCAGTGATGGGTATGTTAGCAGCAAGCAATAACTCCTGCTGGTAATATGATAAAAACATATTCCCTCCGAGCTTTCCACATTACAACACTGGGCTTCCGTATTCTCACTGCTAACCCAAACCCTTGTTTCAAGCAGATATAAATCTAAACCTAAACAGAGACACACCTGAAGCCAAAACCCTAATTAAAAACCAATATCAGACCTGGTTTACAAAGATAGAGACTCAATTTTCTCGACTGGATGAAGACCAACACTACATAAAAAAGAAAGATATTATGATAAATTAAATCCTACTGAATATCTAATTAAATTGCACTCTAATGTTAATACTAAAAATAAATGGACTTTCTAAGAGAACTATTATCCACTGTTACTGGAAGTTACGCAGCTGTGGTGCTTTCATGTCCCTAGAACTTGTGAAGCTAATGACTCAAATCCACTGACCGGAGTCCAGCTCCATTAGACCTGAATGGACTAATGCATCCCCAGATGATGATGGAAATGTTGACTATGTGAAATGAGTGGGTGGGTGAAATATTAATTAACATCTCCAATTTATATTCCCCTTCATATCTGACATCGGACAGAGAGTCTCTCTCTGAAGCCGAGTTATACTGTGAAATAAAAGTTACTGTATTTTCTGTGTAGTTTTTTTTTTCTTACAAAATATTAAGTAAATGTAAAACTGACAGTCCAACAGTTAATGTTTAAGTTTAAACGCATTTGCACCAGTTGATTGCATCTCATATTCATGTTAAATAAAGTTATCAGTTTTTAAATAAGTGTCTTTTCTGTCAGGAGACAGGACATATTGAGACACTGCAGGGGTATGAATCTAGGTCATGAGGGCATGTGTTTTGTGTGATGCTTTTTTTTAAACAAGGCCATCCATAAATCTCAGAAACTGTAGATTCAGTCCTATTATTTGTCTTCTGTCATTTTTACTCCAATCTCTCTCTATTTGCCTCTCTGCTTCTCTCATTCACACACATGCACAGCCATGATATTCATCCTCTTATTTTATGCTTAAAAGCAGCTCCAGGGAATTTGGTGTCAACTGGAGGTTTTTATTTAGTGACTCAGCGACGTTTTTCTCATGATGTCTCTCCCAGCTTCGGCAATAGTGACACTGTGTTAAGCACTTACTTATCTTATATATATATATATATATATATATATATATATATTGTGCTAAAATGATAGGCGCTTTTAGCATGTTAATTTAATTAATTCGTTATGGAAAAATGATGCGATTAAAATTCACGCACTGGCCCTGCCCCAGACCTGCACGTCATCTTACATGTCATACAGTTGACCGTTGACAAACATGATGCAGTAAAATATAGCTTATAAAATGCCGTTATGTGCACTTAAAATGTAAGATATTTGGGCGAAAAATGCCCCTGTATGAGTTTTTGTTTCATATATCATATGATAAACAATATCTCACGGGTAGCGAGAGCAAAAAAAACTGGATGACAAAATAAATTGCTTTGAAACTGAAATTGAAATTAAAATTAAAAATTATCTGATACTTCCTGGTGTTCCATGGTCATGGGTACCTTGTAAGGTCAGAATTCAACAATTATTTTCTGTTTTCCACAAAATTGCACATAAACAAACACATTAAACTTTATTAAACTTTATTAAAAGTATGTCATCTTTTGTCAAATTCTTAAAAAATTATATTTTATAAGCTTTTTAAAAATTGTAATTAAAATGACAGAATAAGAAACAAGTTCAAATCAAATGAAATCAGTATTAACAAAATGAATTTGTAGAGGTGGCACAGAAGAACACAAAAGTGGCTTGATGTACTTTCAGACATTTAATGAGGTTCAGAAGTGGAATGAGTGCAATTAAATCCATAAATCCATGATGATATTAATGTTTTAAATATAAAATTTTGAATATAGAAATATTAAATTATTTAAATAACTGAAAATATACTTTAAAATGAAAGGAAAACTGCCAGCAGGTGGCGCCAAGTCACTGATTTTTATCACTGAATCATTCATTCAATTGATTCATTCGAACGGCTTATTCATTCAAGAATGAATCAAGTGACTGTCTTTATGAATGGGTAATCGTGAATCACTGACTCACTAGATTCTTTTTTTTTTTAAAACGTTCATTCATAAACGAAACACCGCTGTGTTTGAATGGAGATGTGCAGCGGCTCCGCTGTGTCTTTGTTTTTAAACTATTTTTCGACGACGAAATAGAGCAAAATCAGACAATAGTGTTATAGTCAGACAATGTAAGTCACTTAATATTAACTTCTTGTTTATTGAATTGTATTGTATTAAATCAGTTATCACATTTACAAACTCCCTTAAAAATCATTCAAAGCTGTCACTCATCATCTTAGTTCATCGCGAGCTCACATTTATAATCAACGAAGCTCTCTACACTGCGTGATGAATCTCTTATTTACACCCTGTCTACACTTTGCTTATGAAAGGATTCGTGAGATATGTCTGTGATACATTACTCGACACTGCAAAAACACGTAGAAAGCTTTGAAGCTTCCCTGAGCGCAATCACAAGTATGATGATGATCGGGTCAAATGCGACTGAAAGGGTTTTTCCATTGTTTTAATTTTAGTTTTAGTATAACATTATAACATCATTCATATTTTTACTTTTTTTATAATTTAAAGAAGAAACCAATCCGATGTATAGTTGACATTTGAGGCTTTGAGGCTTAGAAAAGCACTAAAAGTTTTTCAGTTAGAGTGTTTTCAGCTTGTTTATTTTCACATAAAAATGTGGCATGCAGTTGCATCAAACAATGGTATAAACATCATTCAATGTAAATTGTGATAATCGTAATTAACAATCGCAATTACAATTTCAAGGGAATAATCGACAATTATGATTTTTGTCATAATCTTGCAGCCCTATCTGAACTAAAATCTTATTGAACTTTTAAATGGTAGTTTATGTGGGGGAAAAATATGTTTAAAAAAAAACTTACTCAGAAATAGCCCAAAAAAAAACTGTGACACTAATATTTCCGCAACAGGCACTTGAATAGTGGAAAAGAGCACAGTGAAAGGACCTCTTAGCAGCTAAAATAATCCAGCTAATCACTGGATTATAATTGGTTTGGTTATATTTTTGGCAGCCTCCATCTGAACCACAACTGATCAACAGGTTGTGGAGTAATAATAGAAAGATCTGACTAGATCATCTGACACCTCCAACTACTGCAGCCAGTGGTCAGCCATTACAAAAGTGCATTGTTTTGATTTAGTTTTGGGAAATCTGCAGTGGGGAAGGGGGGGTGGTGCTCTTGTTGATCACCTCTGGTGCAGTGCGGGTGTTGGCTGGGGGTGGAGGTGGGCCAGGTGTTATGTTATATAAAGGGATGACGGGCCCTACTAAGAGCTCTGGAGAACAGGATGGTGTTTTGAACAGAGGTGGTGGGTGGTGTTTTAGCCTGTGGGTTGAATTCACACACACATACTGTAGAGACACTGACACAAACACAGTGTCCGGGCCTCTTTGTGCTCCTCTTATGGGAACCACAGAGAGAAAGGTCAGTTTTGCTATATTCTGTCTACTGATGCCATAATCATCATCATGTAAAAAAGTAGATGAACTCCTTTAAACACTATGGGGTGGTAATTAAAATTGAATTAAGAGGTGGACACACAATACAAGCTGACCCCATTTGACAACAAAAACTTCTTACAATTTTCCTCTTTCATGAGTAAAAAATAACATAGAATGCAACAACTAAACAAAATGTGTTGTTATAAACTAGCGCAACAATCATTGACTGTTACATAAGAAATAATGGCCTCTCAAACAATACTGTGACCACTAAATTACAGGTTGAGAGCATTTAAAGGAAACTCATAGGTTAAATACAAGTTAAGCTCCATTACCACAGAAAAAACCCTTGAAAACATAAAAATGTTGACAATTATGTACTCACAATAGAAGTCTATAGGAAAAGTGCAAAACAGTTAATTATTGAAAACACGTGTGTGTGTGTGTGTGTGAGAACTATACAGTCACAAAGAATTGTTTAACACACATATGCCCGACCGATATGTGTTTTTTGGGGGCCGATGCCAATATTAGGGCGTACAAAAAGACAGATACCGATATATTGGCATATTCTTTATGTGTTGGCTATATTATTGTACAGTATAGTCAAAAGTTTGAATGGGAATTCGTGTGTCCAAACTTTTGACTGGTACTGTATATAGAATACTGTATATAGCCTACATAAACAGAATATACAGTGGGTACGGAAAGTATTCAGACCCCCTTAAATTTTTCACTCTTTGTTATATTGCAGCCATTTGCTAAAATCATTTAAGTTATTTTTTTTTCCTCATTAATGTACACACAGCACCCCATATTGACAGAAAAACACAGAATTGTTGACATTTTTGCAGATTTATTAAAAAAGAAAAACTGAAATATCACATGGTCCTAAGTATTCAGACCCTTTGCTCAGTATTTAGTAGAAGCACCCTTTTGATCGAATACAGCCATGAGTCTTTTTGGGAAAGACCCAACAAGT
>NW_015505634.1:225838-226883 GCF_001515645.1 Sinocyclocheilus grahami
AATCGTAATTAACAATCGCAATTACAATTTCAAGGGAATAATCGACAATTATGATTTTTGTCATAATCTTGCAGCCCTATCTGAACTAAAATTTTATTGAACTTTTAAATGGTAGTTTATGTGGGGGAAAAATATGTTTAAAAAAAAACTTACTCAGAAATAGCCCAAAAAAAAACTGTGACACTAATATTTCCGCAACAGGCACTTGAATAGTGGAAAAGAGCACAGTGAAAGGACCTCTTAGCAGCTAAAATAATCACAGTCACAAAGAATTGTTTAACACACATATGCCTGACCGATATGTGTTTTTTGGGGGCCGATGCCAATATTAGGGCGTACAAAAAGACAGATACCGATATATTGGCATATTCTTTATGTGTTGGCTATATTATTGTACAGTATAGTCAAAAGTTTGAATGGGAATTCGTGTGTCCAAACTTTTGACTGGTACTGTATATAGAATACTGTATATAGCCTACATAAACAGAATATATATACACATAAACATATTTTTTGCAACGATAACTCAAATGTGGTGATCAAACACTTATAATGATGTGACAAACATAGGCCTATGTAGTGGAGGCAGGGTATTTAAGAATTTAACAATAAACTTTATTATTCAAAATAACATCAGTGCACTTAACAGTAAACTTTGCTGCACTTATTATAAATAACTTAACACAAATAGAACAAAATATATATAACTTGAATCAAGAAATTAAACAAGGTAACTGTGTAGGGCAAGCAAGCTACTACCAAACCAACAGGGGCAGGTTTATGCAGGAAGCACAGTTTTCCAAATGTAAACATCTAAAATGAATAAATAATAATAATGAATAATATTTTTCACAAACTCTGTGTTGTGTATTTTTTGGTAATCAAATGAACATGCAGAACATTCGTATTTAAATCGTCTTTTTGCAGTTTAATATTCACAAACACAGTCTATATATACGTACTGACCTGTTTTTTATTTATTCATCAAAAATAAGACAATTTCCATGAAATTCCGCGTTATACAGTAAATTCTGTTTTTATGACT
>NW_015505634.1:227481-229705 GCF_001515645.1 Sinocyclocheilus grahami
TGAAGATGTCCGTTCATACTTCAAGACCGAAAGTGCATGTTATGTGACCATTCATGTGTGTGTTTTGACCATGTATTGTTGATGAAATAAAATATATTATAACCTCTGAGTCAGAGCAGCAATCATGGAAGAGAGAGCACAGGCAGACAGCGCTAGAAACTGCTAATGCTCATCAGTAAATCAGTGGAAAATGAATAGAAATGACAATTCTGTCTGAGCTAGGTGATTCTGTCACACGCACTAGTGTAAATGTAGCTAACAGATGTGTAAACTGAAGACTATTTGAGCTTTATTAAAACTATTTGCACTGATTTTTTGTTTGTTACATTTTGTTCCTTTGTGCAGTGGCTTTGAGTCTGTATAAACATCAACAAGCTGAAAAATAAAACCAACGTTTTTTTTTAGATAATTTAATCTTCAAATAGATTTCATAAAATTGGTCTCAAAAAAAGTATCGTTCAGGAACCGGTATCGAAGTCAAGGTATCGGTATCGATATCGAAAATTTTTGAATGATACCCAGCCCTAACTAGATGACAACGTAGCGTTAAATCACCATTCAACAGACTCAAGCCACCACTGCACTGCCATCTATTGGACTGCAGAAAGATACTAACTTTTCAATCTGCTACGTTACTGACTGTACTGACAAACTATGCTGACACCGTGTCTGCGCCGCAACAGGATGCGACAAAGCGACCGTTGAAAATCATTTGAGCTTTGTGTCAGCGCGTCATAAATAGAACGAGGCATCAGTTTACTGTATCCAGTGACAACATCACTGATTATAATGGGTTCTATTCTACACCGGACGCGAGCGGCGCAGCGCGACAAAATACAATAGAATTCTACGATAGTGAATTCTCTCTATTTAATACGGCCGGTATTAAACACCAGCATTGACTGTGTGGCCGCGATCAGCTCCAGTGGTCGTAACACAGCCTTTAATGTGCCGCAGACGCGTGCCGTGATGCGCAGATCAGCTCTAGTCTCAAACGTCACTGAATCTGCTGTTAAAAATGAACCATCCATTCATCATATCATCATGCAAAACTAAGATTTAGAATCATAGTAATGTGACGATCAAATATAGGTGCGGATGGGTGGCGGGCGGATAATTTGAAGCAGCGACAGGCTCATATCGGCCGATAATATCGGTCGGGCTCTAGTACAGAGTACCCGGTCAACCCAGTTCTTGATGCGCTATCCAAAAAGCTATCCTCTTCCAGTGTTACCAAGTCCGCGGTTTTCCTGTGGAAGTGGGCTACTTTAACACTGTTGCCGCGGGTTTAAAAAATGACCCCAATAATGTGATATGGAATGCGAATTTCACCAGGGGAACCCCGCCAAAACATGTGTATTTTATCTCCCTCGAAACACGATTGGGCTAGTTTTGAGTAGCGATTGGACGGGTTTTGTTGTGAAAACCTGGCAATCCTGTCCTCTTCATAAAAGCACTGAGACGTGGCGACCTCAAGAGGAGGAAATGCATCAAACTAACAAAACACCCTGATCAAGTTCAAGCAGGTAAGTTTCAATTACATTTTTAATATTTAGAGCTTCTGTTATGAATATTATTCCATATGAATTTGAATGTCGGATTGAAATGAACATCGCCGTTAGCGTATACGTAGTTAATCGTTAGTATAAGCGTGGCTAACGCTAATATAATGAGCATTAGAAAGAAGTTACTTTGTTAACTATTTAATGCTCCTATAATTTTTATTACTTTAAAAAACAGGAGGACATAATGGTATTTACTATTTTTACACACCAGATGCTTTTAAATGAACGGTGTATCCAAAATATGTGCGTTAAGAGAATGTACAAATGTATGGTTAACAGTGTTTATGTCATATCAGTCTGTCAGAAAAACAGTTCTGTTTTTTTTTTTATTTTTTAGTTAGTTAGTTGTAATTCTTGGCTGAATATCTCTAGCAGGTTTTAAAAGCCCTTTAAAATTAAATATGAACACAGTTTGGATTAAATAAAAGTACGGTCAAATTTTATCTCCTGTATAGAATTTACTGTACAATGACTTCATGTTATCTAACATGAGTTAGATCTAGTAACATCTTACAGTGAGTGAACAATATCTTTTTTACAACATTCATTAATGTTTGTGAATGTTATTTAATACAAACACTTGATCATTCATGTTTGTTCACTGTGCATTAAATAATTTTAACAGATTGAACTTGTGATTTATGTATTAGTAAATTTTT
>NW_015505634.1:229715-254489 GCF_001515645.1 Sinocyclocheilus grahami
AAAACATTCATTAATGTTTGTGAATGTTATTTAATACAAACACTTGATCATTCATGTTTGTTCATTGTGCATTAAATAATTTTAACAGATTGAACTTTGAAATTAACCCTAAGAAGAATAATTGCTATATAACTATTGTTAGGTCATGTTATCTAACAAATAAAAGCTTATTGTAAAGTGTTTTTAATACTAGTTTCCATCTATTTGATACACTTAATATTTGTAATCTTATCTAAATTTCTTATAAAAGCTGAGGTTTGTTATTTACTGAAAGTGATATTTTAGCTGGTGTCAGTGATCTAATGTTGCATTTGGTCAGACTCAGCCCATTGCTTTACTTAAGTATATTATAGGTTCCTTTTACAGCTGCAGACTGAGGAAGATCCTGAAACACACCAGCAAACCCTAAAACAGACAACCGTTTACAGATGTTTTTCAGTGGCAGCAGAACTATGACAAAACTTTTGGGTGAAACTTGTTTACTTTATTCATACGTTTATTACTTGTGGAAAAACTTGAAACAATTTTAAATAAGAATGGCATTGGTTTTGTACATTTAATTTTTGTTTAACGTTATTAATAAATCCGAAACCAAATAGCGTTAATACAGGAAGTGAGGTAAACAGTAGAGAATGACAAAATAACGGTCCACATAGCAGAACATAAACCTGACAATAAGATCGTTAGGCTATGGTTAGCCTATATGTATAACAGTTAGTTCTGATCTGATCTTCTAATCTGACTGGACTAGAGACTTTCTACTGATATCTCCACCTGCACGCGTTCTAGATGGGCTGTTAGTCAGTGCAGTTAGATTGTTGCGCCACAAGGTGGTGGAAAGGGACTGTCTTTGAGTGAGTCTTTAAACCGTTCATTCAACTACACGTTCAAAAACGCTGATTCATTCATTCAAAGAGAATGACAAAATAACGGTCCACATAGCAGAACATAAACCTGACAATAAGATCGTTAGGCTATGGTTAGCCTATATGTATAACAGTTAGTTCTGATCTGATCTTCTAATCTGACTGGACAAGAGACTTTCTACTGATATCTCCACCTGCGCGCGTTCTAGATGGGCTGTTAGTCAGTGCAGTTAGATTGTTGCGCCACAAGGTGGTGGAAAGGGACTGTCTTTGAGTGAGTCTTTAAACCGTTCATTCAACTACACGTTCAAAAACGCTGATTCATTCAAAGAGAGACGTAATGAAACATGCTGTTGAAATCATTTTAACTTTGAGCGCCACTTTAGAAGGCTCAGCTGACCAGCTATGTGTCGATGCTAAGACAGAGATTTCGCGGCCCTTGGATATGACAACCTATTTTCACAAATATATATGACTCGGCCTGGAGGACAGACGCAAATAATCGCGCGCACTCAGTCGATCTCTCTCTCATTCACTGTCTGTCTAGGCTTGTTAAGCGCAAATCTACAGAGCTTCTGTACAAATCAGCATGGTACACATGATGTTATCATTACTAACTTGTTTAATATTCAGTCCACATGCATGAAGTGTAAAAAGAGAAGTGCATAACCTTACGAAAAAAGAAAAGAAAAAGAAAACACACAAAAATCGCGGTTGCTGCGGTTCTTGCATTCCTCTGCGGTTTGCTCGTCAATAGCGCGGTACTGCGATATTGCGGTTATCGCGACAGCCCTACCTAATACCTAATACATTTGTTCTCCGTTCTTTTAGTAGAAACTTAAAATATTGACTCGGCCTGGAGGACAGACGCAAATAATCGCACGCACTCAGTCGATCTCTCTCTCATTCACTGTCTGTCTAGGCTTGTTAAGTGCAAATCTACAGAGCTTCTGTACAAATCAGCATGGTACACATGATGTTATCATTACTAACTTGTTTAATATTCAGTCCACATGCATGAAGTGTAAAACGAGAAGTGCATAACCTTACGAAAAAAAAAAAGAAAAAGAAAACACACAAAAATCGCGGTTGCTGCGGTTCTTGCATTCCTCTGCGGTTTGCTCGTCAATAGCGCGGTACTGCGATATTGCGGTTATCGCGACAGCCCTACTGGTATTGGTACCGAATACTGAAATTTTGGTACCGTGACAACACAAGCTACGTGCATTCTTTCTTATCATGTAGACAACAGGTTAAGTAAAAATATGAATATGCAATATAGTGCACATATTTAGCAAAATATATCCTCTTTATAGTTATTTTTAGCTGACCAATGAGCTTATGGACGCAAACTGTTATTCTGAGGTAAATGTATTGTTATGTGGGATTGTTTACAAGCTTTGTAAACATGTTTTCCACAGTTTGAAACACTGAATGAGCGATTACATGAGCCATTTCAGTAGGTTGCACTGTAGGCTATCTTATAATATAGCTTTTGGTGTCCATTCATGTTTATTTCGTACTATAGTAGTAAAGAGAAAGATATGATGGGTTCACGTGCCGCTTGAACTGAGGCGCGATTGCTCATAACACATTAAAGCATTTATTGTTTGAATTTCGTTATGAATTTGGCAAAATTTTAAAGATGATACTTTGTTTATTCAAAGGTAGCAGAGCACAAAGCTTCTTGTTTTTATTGGACGGCAAGTTTGCTACAAATAATATGAAGTTCGCGCATTAACAACACTAAAGATCCTGATAACAAGCCATCTTAGTATCGATTTTAAACGAGAATTGTTAACGATATTGTTAATGTCCACACAGCTGACAGCTTTACCTGTTATAGTTTGTTTAAGTTGTGCACGAAATAGATGCTGCTTTTCTGCACGTCTCCGTTTATTACGGCAACATAACAAAAGATGTGATCTCAAAAAAATCAGGAAAAAAAGGCATTACATGCATTTTTTTAAGTCATAAAATGTAAATTTTAACCCAATCTCATGAATGTGTGCATCAATTCCATGAGTTTCTCTTTCTATTTGGCGCACTATTTATACGTAGAAAATGACTTTGGCGTGCATGATATGCAAAAATTAGCTATAAATCATACATGACAAACAGCACAACCAAGAAAATACAGTATAATTATACACCTGGTTTATAATTGAAGACTTCAGATGCAAAAGCCTTTAAGTGCCGTCTGAAATTTTCATCTAAAATTAGCATTTTTTTCAGGCTCCTATGTAGGTTTCAGTCATTTTACTTTAATGGAAATGTATAGGTCCTTTTCTATGCCATTAAAGTGAAATAACTGAACATAAATATAGGAGCCTGATAAAAAGAAAACTCATTTGCATCTGAAGTCTTCAATTTGATTTGTGGTCATGTTAATGTTAAAGTAGTATCATTTGAATAAACAAATTATCTTGTTTAATTTAATATATAACATCTACACAAGTTTTTCATCTAAATGTTTAAAAAAAATGATCATGCCTGACAAGATGGGGAGGGTTGTAGCACCTTCCACTGCGTGTTCCATTTCAGATTGCACAAACAAGCATATTGGGTGCACACACCACACATAGCTACATACATAGACATGCACTGTCTGTTATGTTTTTAGAGTTGCTAGTATTTGGGCTATATTACTAAAATGTTTCCTATTTGTTCACCTAAATTTCATGATGACCTTATACCTTTATGATTAAGTAAGTCTGATTAACACAATAAAGTAAAAGTAGAGCACAACATTTTCATTTTTTTATTAGTGTTAGAACCCACCAAGTGCTAGGTTGTAACAGCGGCACTCTTTGTATCAGACACTAATTTACACAATTTAGGTATAAGTATTCGATTTATAAACCACTTAAATCTGATGAACATAAATATTAGAATATTATATCAATGTTTTAGTTATACAAGACAAAACACCACTCAGTTGCAGATGCTGAAACAAAATCCTTAAAATGTCATTATGTGACAGCATTGGGCAGCATTGGGCTGATGGAAAAATAAAACACATAATACATTTCAAATCTAATAACCAGATCTGCGAGCATCCATGTAATGTATATGCAGCAAGGATTTACCTATTTTAGCAAATTAC
Organism: Sinocyclocheilus grahami; assembly: GCF_001515645.1. Classification (NCBI taxonomy): domain Eukaryota; kingdom Metazoa; phylum Chordata; class Actinopteri; order Cypriniformes; family Cyprinidae; genus Sinocyclocheilus; species Sinocyclocheilus grahami. The sequence continues at coordinate 233,688 of NW_015505634.1, forward strand.
ATGCATATTGCTGACCACTAAGCTACCACACAAATGTTACCATACATATTTTTGTTATCAAACAAAAAGGACAGTCCACTGCACAATTAACGTTCAAGAAATCAACTAAATTTCATCGGCACTCTTTGTATCAGACACTAATTTACACAATTTAGGTATAAGTATTCGATTTATAAACCACTTAAATCTGATGAACATAAATATTAGAATATTATATCAATGTTTTAGTTATACAAGACAAAACACCACTCAGTTGCAGATGCTGAAACAAAATCCTTAAAATGTCATTATGTGACAGCATTGGGCAGCATTGGGCTGATGGAAAAATAAAACACATAATACATTTCAAATCTAATAACCAGATCTGCAAGCATCCATGTAATGTATATGCAGCAAGGATTTACCTGTTTTAGCAAATTACATGCATATTGCTGACCACTAAGCTACCACACAAATGTTACCACACATATTTTTGTTATCAAACAAAAAGGACAGTCCACTGCACAATTAACGTTCAAGAAATCAACTGAAGATGAACTGATTAATTACACAACTTGCCTGAAATGGACAGGTTTTGCTGTCAAGAAATAACGATGGACAGAAACTGCAGTGTCCACTTGCGCGCAGCACACGCAGTGATTTGGGTTTGATGTAAACATATTTGAAATACTATTTACACTTAACTGACTAAATTCACCTGACGGAAGTTCAAGCATGCAAATACAAATGTAAATACAAGCATTATGACTGTGGCGCGGAACCTCTTAAAGTTGTGGAAAGAGTTTGTGCCACCCGCTAGTTTTAGTTACAGGTTAACGTTAAGTCACAGGTGAATTTGCTAAAGAAAAAAAATCGCAGCGCAGTCTGTTAAACAAAACGAACACATTATATTACGAAAGCGCTCGGTAAAGTCGTTAGGGGAACAAATCTACGCATTCCGCGACAACAGTTGCGTGGAATTAATGTAAACACGAAGACTCACCGGATAATTTGAGCGAGTCGGAGAAATAGGCGTTGTCGACCGTTCTCGTTCGCTTCCCTTTGAGCGTCTCCTGGTGTTTGAGTTCGCGGTATTTTTGGCCAATATTCCGCGTGCCACGCTCGTTTCGCGCGTTCTGCTCTCAACCCAGAAACCTGCACTTGGAGCGCTCGCGCTCTCTCTCTCTCTCTCTCTCTCTCTCTCTCTCTCAGGTAGACGTGCAGTATAGCTTTATTGCTGCAGCTCAAACTGCTCTATGCTGCTCAGCCAGGTTTCACACAACTATAAACCCCCGTCTGGAGATTGAACAGTATCTGGGAATATGTGTCTCTAAATATTTGTTTATCAAATAAATGTAAAGTTTTAACGTTCTCATTGACATTTAGGTGTGCGTTAAAAATGGGAGTAAAAAAAGCTCCCATTAAATGGGTCACCTATGTTATAAAGTACATTTTCTTATCCCTGTTATATTGGATGAAATATTACACATTTTAAATTAGAATTAACAAATCACATAAAAAAAAAAGGTATACATTTGAAATTAGTTTACTACTTGGTTGGATTGGACTAGTAATAAATAAAAAACAAACCAGTTTCTTAATGGCATCATCTTCCAGGAAGTGAATGGGAATTTCATTTTAATGGGAAACCAGCAGAACATATATTGTATAGGATTGTTGTATATGAAACTTCTATGATGGTACAAAACTTAATATAGTTGGGGATGCAAGTTTGAGACCTCGGACATGTCCCAAAATTAGCTCCCTCTCTCTCACCCCTACTGTCATGTAAAATAAAGGCAAAAAGCCTAAAAAATAAGAAGAACTTTTAAAGATTAAAATTTAAAGAACCTCAACCTTTCTACTAACTTTCCATCCTCTTCACTTTCTTGCCATTATGTAGGTAAATTAAGATATTTAACGAAGTTAAAAGGCCTGAATTTGACCAGATATTTAATTCCTGAAAGTCTTACGTATGCTTTTATAGAAAAGCTTCCTTTAATTTGACCCAAGAATAATCATAAAGTCACAGAGCTCCGAGGGTACTGCATAACAGGAATGTGCAAAAAGAGGCAGCTGCACTACACTTTTTAATTTCACCAACGCCTCCTGCAATTACAGTTATTTTTGCATAAAGGCATGTACTATCTAAAATTAAGCTTTGTAACTACTGCATGGGTGTAATTGTGGCATGTGTGGCATCTGTTTCTGCTCTTTTGGTTTAGTATGACTGGAGCTCTTCTCACACAGTGTGCTAATCTTGGTCAGTGTTCTTATACCATGAAAAACAGTAAACCCTCAGTCATACATTAAGCCATGTGCTACTGTAAGAGGTAGGCCGAGTGGATTCCATATGCAGGTCTTTATTCAAGGATCTGTGCTTCAAGTCCAAAAAATATTCACAGATCTTAAGTCAGGCCACAGGCTTTCGTCAAAACACATGGAAACAATCGAATGGCAGACAAATCCAAAACGGTAATCCAGAGACATGAGTCAGAAGAACAAAAGCATTGGTCATAACAACAAACATCAGCAATGGCATGGAAGAACGTTTAGTACGGCAGTGGAACTGGCAATACTTTGCAAAATGGCAGTGGAAACACATGGTTTAAATACATGACAAGACAGGAACTGATGTGGCAGGAACAGGAAGTAACAGTTCAATATTCAGGTGAGGGGGCCCTCTGAAGGACGGCAGCCTGATCAGATGTAACAGTTACATGGTAAAATAATCACTATAGTCTTATTTTATCTTTATTTCATAAATTTGACGATACCACAACTTGTGATGATGTGCCAGAAGTGTTTAATACCAACTTTGTGATTGATATGTTTAGCACTTTTTATTATATTTGTGATATATCTGCTGTTATTACAATTATTGTAACTTTTGTGTCATTATCTTTAAAGTCGAATATGTAATTGTTATTCATTTTGTGTTTGTTTTATGCATTATCTGCCTGATGATTATATTCAAATGCTTTTATATCGAAATCTGTTATATACTCCCAAACAAAACTGCCCTTATGGGTGCCACAGCCTCTGTTCAAAGGAGCATTATGTATTCTTGAAATGATCCGCAAAGGAAATTGTTGATGTTATTTTTTTTATTTATCCTTACATTAGAAAAGAGAGAAGGACAAAGGTCTGGATAAATGAGTTTTAAAGACTGTTATTTTGGAGAATTTTCTCATCCCGTGAAATCAAAATAAGTTAGCCCACAATTTTGTCATTTAAATCTATTACAACACTGACATTTTTAGACATTTCTTTGTAAATTGTATGTTTAACGGAGGTTAGTGTACAACATACACCACTATATATATATATATATATATATATATATAATTACTTGCTAATATCAATAGTGAATAGTGAAATTATTTTATTTTGTGTGTGTGTGTGTGTATATATATATATAAACAGTGAATGTTAATATATATTTTGTGTGATGGTTGTATGCTGTACATTAATTTCACTAACTGTATGTCACATGATCCTTCAGACATCATTGTGATATGCTGACTTATAATAATGAATATATATTATATATAATTATTATAAGGAATAATTATTATTATCAGTGTTGACAACAATTGTGGCGCTTTATTTTTTATATAAAGCTGATACATCTTTTACTTCTGTGTTCAATGCTTCCTTGCTAAATAAAAACAATTTATTTTAAAGAACTGTTTTTTAAAATGAAATTAATAATTGAATCATTTTATTCAGCAAGGACGCATTAAATTATTCACTTTTTTTTTTTTACCTCATGACAATTACTGGAAGTTTTTGATAGGTGAATGTTCAGGTTTGGTAACTTCAAAGATCGTGGATTGATAAATATTCATAACGCTTTACTTCTGGGTATAATTGATTATGCCAGAGACAGACAGAGAGCTGGTGAGAGAGTGTTTGTGAGTCAGCTTGTTGGTAAAGCGTGTTGGAGCTGGCCACCTGTGCCATATACCAACAATGTGGGTGGACTCTGATGTGGCACACCAAAGTTGTTTCATTAGTGACGCCATCCTCACAGACGGCCATGTGTCCGTGTGTGTGTGTGTGTGTGTGTGTGTGTGTGTGTGTGAATAATAGAGACAGAGAGACGCATTCAGTCATTAAACTGACAATGAAACTAAATATCTGTGTTTAATATTTAAAGATTACCACCCACTCTTTTACTCTTTTTTTAAAGGGGGGGGTTGGGGGGGGGGGGGGGTTTGACCGGATGTTCTTTCGTTCTTTCTCTCTTGCTCTCTCCCTGCCCCACTTTGTTAATTATGACATTTGTTTAATTCAATCATCTGAACTGTTCGTACAATAAGATTACGAATATTCTTATTCTTACATCACACTTCCTATTAAAGATCACATGAATACTGATGTTCAGTAGCAAAATCCTTGTTTTTTGGGGTAATACTTTAGACTAGGGACGACAGATTCATTAATAACTAAGAGTTTTCCCTCAGTAAACTCCTAACTTGTTGCTTATTGATATTAAGGTTTGTAGTAGTAGTTGTGTTTTGGTATTGGGCAGGATAAGGGATCTAGAATATGGTCACCTGCTGGGAAAAAAAATGGCTGGTTAGCTGGTTTTAACTGGTCTTCCAGCCTGGTCATAACTGGTTTGCAGACTAGTTTTAGACAGGGTTTGGCCACTTCTTTAGCTGGTTCAGCTGGGAGACCAGCTGACCAACCAGCTAAAACCAGCTACTTCCAGTTTAAACCAGCTAAGACCACCAATAAGGCATTAATATGTGCTTTATAAGTACTAATAAACAGCTAATACGCTAGTAATATGCACGCTAATAAGCAACTATAGTTAATAGTGTTCCTTAATATAAAGTGTTAAAAAAAATTTGTTTTGATTTTTGATTTTATTTTCAAACCAATATTTTTATGACATCTATAAATAGCACAGTCAGAGTCAGAAAGAGGAGCAACAGGTTTTCCTTTATTAAATATTTTTATAAACGGGTCTCTGCTAACTCTGACATTATTGACCCTATAGATTTCAAATGCTATTTGCATTATAAGTTCTTTTAAGATGATTGGTTACCTTGACAACGATTGTCTCATTTTCTACAAGCATCATGACTGAGCGCAGAGGAGAGAGCAAAATGCATCAGCTAACAAGCCTCGGCTTGCTGGAAACAAACTGTCTCTATCGCAGTTTTGTGAATAAAAATCTTTCGGGAGGGGGAAGCATCTGCAACAAAGTGGGAGAGAATTAGTGGCCTTACAGTAGTAGAATAGTAGCCTGTTTGATAAATGAAGGTGTTGGCAAAGAATAAACTGATATTACATACTGCCACCCTGTTTTGCATATTCGAGTATAATATCAGAAAACATTTTTAGTGTTTACGTAAAAATACACAGTCAGCTAAAGAAGTAGTTATTTAGCAGACATTTATTCAAAGTGACACAGTTTCTTTAAAAAAGGTCACTAAAGTGCACAATGTGGTGAGATTCAAACCTGCAACCTTCCTAAATAACACCCTATAAGAATCAGATGCTTTTACTGTGGCGTAAACCAAAGCCGTAGTATGTTGCATGTGCACATATGTGTGTGTGTGTGTGTGTGTGTGTGTATGTGTTTATGTGGGTGGGTGTTTGGTACAGACGCATCATGAGCTCAATCCCCTCAGAGCTTTGCCACTGTAGATGACAAACTCACATGTTGTCATGGTTACCACAACACAGATGCCCCAGTTACGTCCAGTGCCATGAAGAGTGGCACACTCCATCACAGCAGAAGACGCATATTTTATATCCTGAATGTTAACGTTAACATTGCGTAAACGTATTTGACTCATGGTGGTGTGAAGTTATACTAGAATAATATGTGAACAGCTTCAGATGGATGCTGATAATACATTTTATGAGTTCAGAAATGAAATCAGATATGTTTTTCTGATAATATAACTTTATTGATGCATTTTCAGGCATGGCTCTTTGACTGTGGAGAGAGCCAATCAGAAAGGCTCGCTGAATTGCATCCTAAGTGCACAAGCTGCATCGAAGGAAGGAATGAATGGAGGACTTGCTTACTGAATGAGGGAAAGCAACATGTGAGGGACATTGAGAGATGGTTTGTGCATTGAATTTTCGGGTCAAGCGCTTCTGTCCTGTCTGTGAAATGTAGCTGGTCTCTCTGCAGACTGTAAATGTTTAATCATGTTGTTTCCTACAGCACTACCTTGGCATACCACTCACACCAGACCCTCAAATCCACTATTTATTTTCTATTTAATGCCAGCATGACATATTTTGCTTAAAATTAATGTAATATCACATATTTTGGTTCGTCTTGTGATTTGTCACTTCCAGCTGGTGTTGAGAGTTAGCTGGCATTTTGATTCCCAGCGGAGACGGTTCACTGGTTTTCCTAACTCACAATAGAGCAAATATATGTTTTCTGCACAAATTTGAAATCAATTGATACAGCAACATGATTTTCTAAAGAATTCTGTTGGACATCCAACATATTCAGCGTCAAAGCTAGGTTGCCATGGCGATAAGCTCAGAAACCAAATCAGGGTCCTTGGAAGATGAGTGTTTTGTGTGTGTGTGTGTGTACATCTGTGGAAGCGCAGATATGGAGTGTAAGTAATAGAATTAACCATTTGCTCTGCCCGGATCATCAATCGGTACTGTAGGTCTTCTAGGTTAAACTGTGACTCAGGCTGTAAACTTCACATATATAATCTACTTACAGTACAAAACATCTATGAAAATAATACTAAATATTGCTCAATGGAAAATTCAGCTATAGGTTTAAAGGAGTCAAGGCCGATGAACAACAAAGACAGACACCAGTGAGCTGCATGTTGTCATGCATATATACAGTGGGTACGGAAAGTATTCAGACCCCCTTAAATTTTTCACTCTTTGTTATATTGCAGCCATTTGCTAAAATCATTTAAGTTATTTTTTTCCTCATTAATGTACACACAGCACTCCATATTGACAGAAAAACACAGAATTGTTGACATTTTTGCAGATTTATTAAAAAAGAAAAACTGAAATATCACATGGTCCTAAGTATTCAGACCCTTTGCTGTGACACTCATATATTTAACTCAGGTGCTGTCCATTTCTTCTGATCATCCTTGAGATCGTTCTACACCTTCATTTGAGTCCAGCTGTGTGTGATTATACTGATTGGACTTGATTAGCAAATGAACAAGCATTTTACACTCAAATCTTTAATATCAGAAGTTACCTTTCATGTTTCAAATTACTTTGTTTGGCATTTCAAAAGAGGACACAACTAGAAATCAGTGGTTAAGTTGTATTTACAACACTGTTCCAGAACAGTTTAACCCAAATATTCAGATGTGTGCAGCGCATTTTTACGGAGGACTGTTTCCTGAACCTGGCAGAGTAGCCTACAATGCCCCAGCTGTGCACAAATGTTGTTTCTATAAAGTGGGGCAGTTCCAACTTTGCAAGGACAGTCTAGCGCTTCTGACTCACAGCCTGTAAGTACGTTTTTTATATTTAAAGAATTTGCCACTGACTATTCAAACGCGAGTTTTGAGCAGTGTAGAGTAGCGCTTGTTGTTTGTCATTTCTTCGATCACAAATGCAGACATGGGTTTATGTTTCCGCAGCACAATACGCAACGCAACGCGTAAAAAGACAGTATAAGTCATTATAATCAGTAATTATGTCCCCACTGGATGCAACAAATGCCTAGTTTATTATGGGTTTTATTGTTTTTGTCTTATCACGCTTGGACACGGCATCACAGTATGGTAAGGGGCGTAACATTTCCGTCACACGCTTGAGGTATTCAGCCAATCACAACGCACTGGATAGCTGGCCAATCAGAGCACACCTCACTTTTCAGACCGATGAGCTTTGTAAAAATCGACGTGTTTCAGGAAGGCGGAGCAACAATAATGTACATTATGTGGAAAATAATGTGTTTTTTGAACCTTAAACCGCATAAACACATTGCATTACACCAAATAATGTTTTTTTTAGCAACGTCATATGACCCCTTTAACAGTTATTGGGCAAACAGATTTTCCAGCATCTGTTCATGTACTTAGCCAACTATTTATTATGCTGGATATACACAATAGCAAGAAATACAAATTGATTAATTACAAACATGATGAGTCTTGCTGTCTGTTATTTGTTTTGCTGCATCTCATTTGTTTGCTTGTGTCAGCATGCAGTTTATGACATTACATATAAATGCAGCAGATTGCTGAAAACATTACAACCGAGAGAGAGAGAGCGCACAATGTTTGCGTAATTGTTCAAAATGTAAATGAAAGCACACTTAAAAGAAAACACACTTTCTTTACGTTAAAAAAGCATTCTGTTATTTAAAGTAATACTATTATCTCATTGAAATATTTGGGGGCAGACTGACCTTTTGTAAGATGGCAGCTAAAAACATTTTTGCATAATTGTAATTTGAGGCTTAAGTTTGACCTTTGCCCTTATCTTTGCACAAGGCTCAAAAAGATCAAATATCACCACCTACTCTTTTTCTCTCCCTCTCTGTCACACACACAAACCAGTGACTGGATTCACTAAAAATAGCACTGTTAGTGTATCCTTTTAATTCAAAATGCTTTCTGGAAGCCTGTTGACAAACTGACAAAATAATTGATGCATGTATATTATAACAAACAAATCCCACCGAAATGGCAAGCATAAGTCCTGTAAACATGGATAGCAATCCAAATTTGTTGACAACAGGGCACAATAAAGTGGTGTGAAATGAGCGCTGCACAATAAAGCTGATTCATGGGCGATAAACAATAAACTAAGCACCACCAACATCAGTCTTGAGGTAGCATATGAATGCCTAAGAGCGATGTTAAGTCATCACACCCACCCTAATCAAAAGAATGAATGCACTTTTTTGGGCTGAACTGGGGGGAAAACACAGAGCATCTACAATGAAAACTGTATCCACGTAGACTTCACATAGAGTTTTTACAGCTGCTAGTAAGCAGCCCTAAGAAGTAAGAGTAAAGGCTTTCTATGACTACCTCTGTCAAGAAGAAATAGAAAAGTGCAGCTCCTATGCTTATCTCAGGTGTATTGCGCGATCACAACTTTGCAATATACCAGCTTTGAGCAAAAAAACCTAATCAGGAGCCCAGGCCACAAAAACTCTACTGAAGACATTTTATAAACACAGAGCAAATGGAGACAGCCAAAGAAAGAATATAAAAGAAGGACAGAGAGACACTGTCAATGTCACTTTTGTCTTAGTATAGGGGTTATGCGCAACAGACTTCCGTATTCTGTTAACCGGGTCTCGTCGTTTCCGGTTCAAGTGTTTTGCATATGCTTCGTTAAATATGAAGCAGTTTTACTCAAGATGCCTTCAAAGTACATACAAGTGATGATCATAACCAATGTCCATCACATATCACATATGCGGACTGATATCTAAAAGTTTTTTATTTGTATTCTTTTTACTAACACTTAGATATAAAAATTGAATAAAACATCAACAATAAAAACAGCTAGCTAGTAACCGGTTATCTTAAAAGTCCATATACTGTATATCGCTATTATTTATTATGGCTGATAACATGTTCACAGACAAGTGGAAGCGATGAGATCTGGGGCAAGTTCAAGCTCAAACGTTTTGCTACGGTTTCAGGTTTAAACGACATGTTTCCTGGAAACGGTGTGCAACAGGGTTTGAGATGCGTTTTCTCTTGTTTGGTGGGTGTGTCAAACATGTCAGCCCAATCAGCAGCAACATGTATGTAAACCACGCGGTATTAAAGAGACAGCTGGCACAATGTGATTAGCATCCAAATAAATTCACAAGAGCAAGTATATTGTTTGCACATGTTTATTTACATTAAAGGCAAAATAACTGAAATAATAAGAGCACAAGTATAGATCTGGAACTTCTTTGAGTCTGTCTAAATATCATTTAATTGCAATGTCTTCTGGTCCTTTCCTTAGGAAGGTGTGCTAAATACTGATTAATGTAACATAAAAATACTATACATATTTATATATTTTGCTATTGTATTATGGAGTGACACTTTCATAAACTTTTCTTTAGTTATACCGATTTCATCAGGCTCCGAAAATTCTCCAAAAAGAACACAAAGAATGGCTTTCTCAGCTGCCATATTTGCAACTCTTGCGTCATCAGAACAGGGTGTTCAACGCACCACCGTTCAGTTTAAAAAACGTTTTGCACTGTTTTGTCGGGGCTGAACGCAGCCCTGTTTTCCGGGTTTGGTCAGGTGACGTTCGACATATACCCTATTTAATTTTGAACTAGTTGCAGCAAAATAGAAGAGAAAAAAGAAAAAGGAGGTTACAAATAAATTCTTTAGAACAAATAAAACAATTTGACTTTACCATTTTCCTTTTGTGCACCCATGGAACAGCATGTGTCCATTATAGGCCATTGGAAGTTAGCAGTATATTCTGAAATATATATATATATATATATATATATATATATACACTGTATAGTATATATACAGTATATATGTGTAGTAAATCAGTAAGATCCTTTACAAAATAAATTAATACTTTTATTCAGCAATAACTGATCAAAAGTTACAATAAAAACTTTTATACTGTTTTATACTGTTTTTATAAAAATTATTATTATTATTAATATTATTATTATTATTAAACAAATGCTGTTCTTTTGAACTTTCAAAGAATCCTTAAAAAAGTATTACGGTTCCCACAAAAATATTGATAATAACAAGATGATAATAAATGTTTGCTGTAAAACTGTAAAATGAGCAACAAGACATTCGAATACATAGGGAACACAATCAAATTCAGTTCTTTAAAGCCATTGGTGCACATTTATCATCAGATGTATCAGCTAAATGCTGGCAGATCATTTGCGTATACTTTGTGTACTTCAGCAACCTCACAGTACATACACTGAAAAGTAGATATTTATAGCAGAGCACGTGAATATGTACGGTTATATATTATAGATGAAACAATGCATATTTTATACCCAGGCATGTTAATTGAGCTGCACAAGCAATACGAGGCATGTGAAGTGCTGGTTGTGTCGCAGCTGTCAGTATGATGACAGAATACATTTTTAAATAAAGTTTTAAATAGGGTTATATAACAGCAAAGTCATACTGTAGTTTTCATCACTATATTTCATTAAAGGAACAGTTCACTAAAAAAGAGAATTTGCTGAGAATTTAGTCCAAGATGTAGATGAGTTTGTTTCTTCATCAGAACAGATTTGGAGAACTTGAGCATTACATCACTTGCTCACCAATGGATCCTCTGCAGTGAATGGGTGCCGTCAGAATGAGAGTCCAAACAGCTGATAAAAACATCACAATAATCCACAAGCAATCCACATGACAGTCCATCAATTAACATATTCTCAAGCAAAAAGCTGTGCGTTTGTAATAAACAAATTCATCGAGATGTTTTTAACTCCAAACTGTTGCCTCCTGCTAAAGTACAAGTCCTCCATCCATAATATTTCTTTCTCCATTGAAAAAGTAATCTCATCTGAATCAGGAGAGAAATATGCACTTAATTTTGAACTAGTTGCAGCAAAATAGAAGAGAAAAAAGAAAAAGGAGGTTACAAATAAATTCTTTAGAACAAATAAAACAATTTGACTTTACCATTTTCCTTTTGTGCACCCATGGAACAGCATGTGTCCATTATAGGCCATTGGAAGTTAGCAGTATATTCTGAAATATATATATATATATATATATATATATATATACACTGTATAGTATATATACAGTATATATGTGTAGTAAATCAGTAAGATCCTTTACAAAATAAATTAATACTTTTATTCAGCAATAACTGATCAAAAGTTACAATAAAAACTTTTATACTGTTTTATACTGTTTTTATAAAAATTATTATTATTATTAATATTATTATTATTATTAAACAAATGCTGTTCTTTTGAACTTTCAAAGAATCCTTAAAAAAGTATTACGGTTCCCACAAAAATATTGATAATAACAAGATGATAATAAATGTTTGCTGTAAAACTGTAAAATGAGCAACAAGACATTCGAATACATAGGGAACACAATCAAATTCAGTTCTTTAAAGCCATTGGTGCACATTTATCATCAGATGTATCAGCTAAATGCTGGCAGATCATTTGCGTATACTTTGTGTACTTCAGCAACCTCACAGTACATACACTGAAAAGTAGATATTTATAGCAGAGCACGTGAATATGTACGGTTATATATTATAGATGAAACAATGCATATTTTATACCCAGGCATGTTAATTGAGCTGCACAAGCAATACGAGGCATGTGAAGTGCTGGTTGTGTCGCAGCTGTCAGTATGATGACAGAATACATTTTTAAATAAAGTTTTAAATAGGGTTATATAACAGCAAAGTCATACTGTAGTTTTCATCACTATATTTCATTAAAGGAACAGTTCACTAAAAAAGAGAATTTGCTGAGAATTTAGTCCAAGATGTAGATGAGTTTGTTTCTTCATCAGAACAGATTTGGAGAACTTGAGCATTACATCACTTGCTCACCAATGGATCCTCTGCAGTGAATGGGTGCCGTCAGAATGAGAGTCCAAACAGCTGATAAAAACATCACAATAATCCACAAGCAATCCACATGACAGTCCATCAATTAACATATTCTCAAGCAAAAAGCTGTGCGTTTGTAATAAACAAATTCATCGAGATGTTTTTAACTCCAAACTGTTGCCTCCTGCTAAAGTACAAGTCCTCCATCCATAATATTTCTTTCTCCATTGAAAAAGTAATCTCATCTGAATCAGGAGAGAAATATGCACAGATCAAGCACATTTTACAAGCGCAAACAGTCCAAAACAGTTCTAAATAAATATGTTGGTGGGTTTTGATGTGAGAGGACAACAGGGGGTGGACTTTTCAACTGAAGAAAGCGTTTTTATGGATTATGGACTCATATTTTGGCCAGAAGCAATGGTTTAAAGTTAAAACGTCTTAATAATGGATTTGTTTTACTATAAACACTCAGCTTTCCACTTCACAAGACGTTAATTGATGGATTGAAGTCACGTGGATTGCTTGTGTATTATTTTGATGTTTTTATCAGCTGTCTGAACTCTCTCATTCACTGCAGAGCACTGGTGAGCAAGTGATGTAATGCTAAAATCTTTTACAATGAAGAAACATACTCATCTACATATTGGATGGCCTGAGTCAACTATTCATTTAAGTATGAATTAAAAGTCTGTTCATCAGCAGCCATCGTGTTAAGCTATTTTCTATGTGGGTAAAAAGTATACAGGTACATCTCCTGTCTATGTGAAACAAATAAAAATACTTTTTCATTAAGAATACATGTCCTGAAACACAGATGAGGTTTCTGTTATGTAATGCATCCAATCAGCCTATTTAAAGATTGTAATGTAAAAATTACACTTATATGTCCATTATTTGATTGAACACTTAAAGGGTTAGTTCACCCAAAAATGAAAATTAAGCTGCGTTTTACTCACCCCTGAGGCATCCTAGGTGTAAATGACTTTCTTCTTTCAGACGAATCCAGTCGGAGTTATATTAAAAATTGTCTTTGATCTTTCAAGCTGTTTCATGGCACTCAGCGGGTGTTGCATTGCTTCAGTCCAAAAGAACTTATATAAAAAAAATCGCCCATCCATAAAAAAAAGTGTCTCACATGGCTCCTGGGGTGAACAAAGGCCTCCTGTAGCGAATCGATGTGTTTTTGTAAGAAAAATATCCATATTCATTTTTGGGTGAACTAACCCTTTAAGGGTTTACTTATATTCCTCTGGTGTAACCCTCAGTTATTCAAGCTCTGACAGAAATCTAAAAAAAAAGCAAACTTACACAATTTACTACCATTTGGAAGAAACCGTTTTTTGCAAATATGCAAAATAATTGCCTTATTTTGTATTGATAGTGAGAGGTAAAACGTTTGTTACGGGGCTGACGAGACGTGAGACTTGCGGATCCATGTGCAAGCTTTATTTGATAAAGACAGAGACGTGGTCATACAGCAGGCCTGGGTCAGAAGAGGGCAAACAGGTATATGGTGGGCAAAACACAAGAATAGTCCTAGGGCTAGCGCAGGTAGACGATCGGCAGACAGAATCAAAAGGGGCAAGACAAAAGGGGTGAATCCAGGGAACCAGGCGAAGATCAGAAACCGGGAAGGCTAAGGCTAAGGCTAATGACTAGGGCTAGGGCTAAGGCAAATGACTAGGGCTAAGGCTAAGGCTAAGGCAACAAACGAGGGCTCTGTAGAGTCGCTATCTCTAGGGGAGTGATAAATGCGGAACAATACTCGGCAGAGGGAAGGGATAAGAGTGAGTGTTATATAGTGAGGGAGTGATATGAAACAGCTGGGTGCAATCAGTGTAAACAGGTGTGTGCAATTCGTGCTGAGTGCAATCAGTAATGCATGATGGGAAATGTAGTCCGGGGTGCTATGCAACAGTTTGTGTGGTGCGAGAGTCAATGAAAAGGAAAGTTCATGGACCGGATTCGTGACAACGTTAACCCTTGTGACATTTCAAAAACAAATCTAAGTGCTGATTAAGAACGTTTTGACCCAAAGACCTCATACTTTCTTTCATAACAGAACATTCTTTCGCTCTCAATGTGATCTGCAGAGATCCAAACAGCTTACCTTAACAATCACTGCAATGCCGCATGTGGCCTTGGGTCTGTGAAAAAAAAAATGCTTTTCATGGCATGGTAACTATTTTTCAATTAATTCCCATCCACAGACATATTCAACCCAGCAGCATTCATGTGAATAGCAATCTGTACCCTTGTGACCTGAGAGAGACTTTACATAATCTCTCTAGATGTTTTGCGACAATGCAGAGGAGCAGTGGAAGGAGGATAGAAGAATTCACTGCAGTCGCGTTTGCTGAAAACACACAGGCTCAAGGCTGAACTTCAAACTGAATACAGAAAATAAGATGTTAGGGTAAAGAAGCACGAATGCACAAAATCGTGACTTTTAGGTTCATGGTAGAACTTGTATAGCCAAAATGCATACAGTGGGGCAAAAAAGTATTTAGTCAGCCACCAATTGTGCAAGTTCTCCCACTTAAAAAGATGAGAGAGGCCTGTAATTTTCATCATAGGTATACCTCAACTATGAGAGACAAAATGAGGGGAAAAAATCCAGAAAAATCACATTGTAGGATTTTTAAAGAACTTGAGATGAAATTTTGTTATTGACCAAATGCTTATTTTTCCACCATAATTTGCAAATAAATTCTTAAAAAATGTGATTTTCTGGATTTTTTTTTTTTTTTCTCATTTTGTCTCTCATAGTTGAGGTATACCTATGATGAAAATTACAGGCCTCTCTCATCTTTTTAAGTGGGAGAACTTGCACAATTGGTGGCTGACTAAATACTTTTTTTCCCCACTGTATATGCTAAAACACATAACAAAATAGAAGGCATGAAAGTCAACAACAAATTAAATCCAAACAAATAAAATCAAACACAAAAAAAGCTGCTCCAATAAAGGCAGAAGGAAAGGCTGTATATAAATATATATAGAAAGTGATTCATAACGGTTTTTTTTTTAAATTTCCCAGTGGCTCTGTTCATTTTTTGTTTGGGGTATACATTTGTTTGTAGAACATTTTGGCAAAGTACAAACACGCACATACAGTACAGATAAGTGTCAAAGCTGCTGACGAAGAACACAGTGTCCAATAGATGACAGGTGTTTGCTGTAGCTCTGACGTCTGAAACATCCTCGCTATCCTGAACTTCCTAAAGACACCAGGGGCCTGTACCATGAAGCCGGATTAGCTGGCTAGCCAGGTAAGTTTCAGTTTAGTTTGCACCAATCCTGGGTTTTAGGTACCATGAAAGTGGCTTGGCTTTTAGCTGTGTTCATTGCCATGGTAACTTACACTCCACGGCTAACCTGCTCCGGGGCAGGTTATGTTCTGAGTTAGAGATCTCAAACTGAAATTGGACCAATCAGATGTGAGAAGTTACACATGTCTGACACAAAAAAGTCACTCCCCCAGTTTCTCTTGCTCCAAATTAAAGGTCACTACACTCTTAAAAATAAAGGTGCTTCACGATGCCATAGAAGAAGCTTTTTTGTCTAAATGGTTCCATAAAGAACAGATATAAGATATAAAAAGATAAGAAAGAGATGGTTCTTTAAAAAACCTTTGACTGAATGGTTCTTTGTGGAACCAAAAATGGTTCTTCTATGGCATCGCTTGAAGAACCTTTTGAAGCACCTTTATTTTTAAGAGTGTAGTACTAAAAAAATTGTTTGGCTTTAATGATAATTACTTAAGTTATTTTATATTATTTATATTATTATTAATCCATTACACACAAGCAATTTTAGTTTAACAGTTATTATAAATCATTTATTTTAAATGAATGTTAATATATACAGATCGTATGTAATATAAATAAGCTGTAGAACCAATAGATAACGCTTTTTAAAAATGACTACGTGGCCTTATGTTAGTCTCTATCGCTGTATATTTCCTACTATATAAACTATATTATATAAACTATATATAACACAAGTTTCACTTGTGACTGAGCAAGTTAATTTCTTTTATTTGTCCTCTTTCATGAACAAGTACTTTTTCATTGTAAATGCATTTAAATTCATCATATTCTTCAATCTCTTAACCTTTAGCAAAACCTTTAAGCTTTAACCAAAGCTCGTGATTGGCTGTTCGCCAGTGATGTCACACATTCATGTGCACGCGCTCCACAAACTCAGGATCAAAGCTTGAGTTGACAAAGAAAGTTGATGATCAGCATCATAGTACCAACAAAGCCGGATTGGAGTGGTTTGGTTTTGTCAACTCGAAACTAATCCTGTAACTCTGAATTTGTTCATCTACCATCATGGTACAGGTCCCAGCACTCTGACGAAAAAAAACAAAAAACAAACAAATACTCTGGTCTCAAGAAGGATTGAGAACAATCCACAAATAGAGCACAGCTGTAGAAAGACGGACAGCTCACTGTTCAGATTTTAGACCAGATCTTAATTTATACCACATATTTACTGTCAGTGGTATGATTTTACTAGAGATGCAAAAATGCAGGCATTAATTTAGACAAAACAGGGACAGATAACCTAATAAATTAATTTGGCACTCTCATCTTTACCCTACCTCTGTATGCTGTCTGCAAAAGCAGAATCTTTCAGGTTTTGGACACAGATATGCATAAACAAAGATCAACAACACCTGAACAATCAATGGAGGAATGATGAACTGACAAGACAAGAGCTTCAAAACTACACTTTAAAATAAAAGCACACCAATTAAACAGAAATGGAAAGACAAAGACTACCAAAACATTTATACCTGTGCAAAACTAAGTTAACTATAGGGTGTTCTAAGTGGTCGTTAGAAAGTTGCTAATATGTTCTGCCTAGTTGTTACAGGGTTGTCATTGTTGTTTGGCCCCTGTATCTGTGATATACTAATTTGGTATGATATGCTTGACCCTTTTTAATACATGTTTAAAGGATTTTTGTTTGGTTTGTTTGCTTAGAAAGCAGTAGCACACTTTTTCTAAATAAGTTGGTATAATTTGTGTAGCACAAACAGTGTGACGCATCAAGTTTTGCGCAGAAAAACTGAGAAGTGCTTTTGAAAATATTGTCAAACTCAAATCACCCATAAAAATTGTTGCAAGACTTTGTCTCTCTTTCATCCCGCTCTTTCAGAGAAGACAAACAATGTGAACTGGATTACCACTCAAAGAACCGTCTACGTCTGAAGGATTCTGCTTTATGGAGCCAGCTGGCGGTACATGTAGCTCCGTCATGCGTGACTGTTCCAGAATCCCTCCACTAACAAGCTCACTGAACAGTAGCAACCCTCCATCATTCAGTTCTAGCCCTCGCCTCTCTCTCTCTTACTGGGTCTCTAACAAAGGCTGAGTGCTATGGAAACAGAGAGAGTTAAATACACTGTTTTCAAGGTGAGTTGAGATGAAGGAAAGTAGGTAGCAGCTGGTAGCAATGCAATCAAAGGCTTTCTGAGAAGTTATATTGGTGTATAGTCGTAGATGTATGTTTCAGTACCTGAATCATGTAATTTTCCCATTGAGGAAGCTGAACTGTGCTTGAAATAACGTGTTTAAGTTTGTTGGAACATAGAATGGCATTTGCAACCCATTAGTAGGACAAGACTTGATTTTAATCATCAGAGGTTTTTTGTAACTTTAATAAATAGACATTACAGAATTGAGCCTGTATAATTTAAATGTAAATTTAAACATTTGAATGAGATCAAGACAAGCAGTCAGACTGAAAAGCAGCATTGACTCAGCATTTCATGACACTGGCATTTAAGTGTTGTGTTTCTTTCCAATGTGACAACTATGACTCACTGCAGTCCACCAGAGGACAAATGTCCTCAACAAAACCTACTGATGCAAGCGATACTAACGTTGCATGTGGAAAATAACCTACAGTAGGTATATAGTGACCTCCAGTGACAAGGAAAGTGAATCTCTTCAAGTACATGCCATAAATCCCTATAGAAGAATTTATTATCAGAACACTGTCACAAGCTAGGTGACTGAGTTAATGAGGGACCGACTTGTGTAATATAGCTAATTAGCTATTTATCTGCATGCTGGCTAACATTATTCAATAGCCTGCAAGGCCTATAAGTGAAATATTTTCTTTAATTTTCTGAAATGTCAATTTCACAATTTTAATGACATTTTATCGTCATGAAAAGTGACCACATTATTATTATTATGATTATTTTAACAACTTTAAATACCCCATGTAATCTCTGAAGTGCTTGAACTGTGAAGAAAAAAGTGACAGTACTCTCTTGTGCACTGGCTGGCATATGCAAATCATATGCACATATTTGACATTTCTACAGTGAAGACAAAAAAAAAATACTTTAGCATACTTCTGGTACAACATAAATTTATTTACTAAAGGAACCATTTGCCAAACAACTGATTTGATACTAATGTGTGCGTGTGTGTGTGTGTGTGTGTGTGTGTGTGTGTACCTGGTATTTATCACGTTATGGGTATCCCCCATAAGCATAGTAATACAAGTAAATTTTGACCTTGTGGGGACATTTTTGAGGTCCCCATGAGGAAACAAGCTTATAAATCATACAGAATGAGTTTTTTTGAGAAAGTAAAAATGCACAAAGTTTCCTGTAAGGGGTAGGTTTGGTGTAGGGCAATAGAAAATACGGTCTGCACAGTATAAAAAAAATTAAGCATTTTTTCTGAAGTCTGCAGTCAACGCAGACATCTACCAGGGAATTTTAGAGCACTTCATGCTTCCTTCTGCTGACGAGCTTTATGGAGATACTGATTTCATTTTCCAGCAGGACTTGGCATCTGACCACACTGCCAAAAGCACCAAAAGCTGGTTCAATGACCATGGTGTTACTGTGCTTGATTGGCCTGCAAACTCGCCTGACCTGAACCCCATAGAGAATCTATGGGGTATTGTCAAGAGGAAGATGAGAGACACCAGACCCAACAATGCAGATGACCTGAAGGCCACTATCAAAGCAACCTGGGCTTCCATACCACCTCAGCAGTGCCACAGGCTGATTGTCTCCATGCCACACTGCACTGATGCAGTAATTCATGCAAAAGGAGGCCCAACCAAATATTGAGTATATGTACAGTAAATAAACATACTTTCCAGAAGGCCAACATTTTACTAAAAATGTTTTTTTTATTGGTCTTATGAAGTATTCTAATTGGTTGAGATAGTGAATTGGTGGGTTTTTGTTAAATGTGAGCCAAAATCATCAAAATTAAAAGAACCAAAGACTTAAACTACTTCAGTCTGTGTGCATTGAATTTATTTAATACACGAGTTTCACAATTGAGTTGAATTACTGAAATAAATGAACTTTTCCACGACATTCTAATTTATTGAGATGCACCTGTAATAATTGATACGTTTGACTCATCCAGTTTCTTAAAATTGGCTTAAAGGCTGAAATGTGAAGTTTTTATATTTATATATATTTATATAAGAATTTTATAAAACTTTTTGTTTTAGTGAAAACCCGTATCTGAACTGTGAATCATGATTTTTACAGTCATTTTACAGTTTAATATATTACCATAGACATTGCCCTACCCCACTCATATGGTATTAATTTTATTTGTGCAGGTCTTAAAAAGTCTTAAAGGGGTCATATGATGCGATTTAATTTTTACTTTCTCTTTGGAGTGTTACAAGCTCTTGGTGCATAAAGAAGATCTGTAAAGTCTCAAATCCAAAGAGATATTCTTTATAAAAGTTAAGAGTCAACCACGCCTACCTAAAACAGCTTGTTCTAACACGCCCATTCTAATTTATTGAGATGCACCTGTAATAATTGATACGTTTGACTCATCCAGTTTCTTAAAATTGGCTTAAAGGCTGAAATGTGAAGTTTTTATATTTATATATATTTATATAAGAATTTTATAAAACTTTTTGTTTTAGTGAAAACCCGTATCTGAACTGTGAATCATGAGTTTTACAGTCATGTTACAGTTTAATATGTTACCATAAACATTGACCCACACCCCTCATATGGTATTCATTTTATTTGTGCAGGTCTTAAAAAAGGTCTTTAAAAGTCAAGAAGGCGTAACTTTTATTCTCACTGTAGTATTGTTGCCGCCATGTCATGAAGAGCTGTGTGTTTCGTTGTGAAAGTTAAACTACTTTGTTTGGTTTTCCAAAAGAGTACGATATCCGCTTCGTCATGCCTAGAGCTGATCTGTGTTGGTCTCTGAGGGAATATATCAACTTAGTGCTGTGGATCGCCGGATCAGCTTTCACCGTGGACGAAGCGGA
>NW_015505634.1:255134-262331 GCF_001515645.1 Sinocyclocheilus grahami
GCCAATCACAACGCACTGGATAGCTGGCCAATCACAGCACACCTCGCTTTTTCAGACTGATGAGCTTTGTAAGAATCGACGCGTTTCAAAAAGGCGGAGCATACACTCTTAAAAATAAAGGTGCTTCAAAAGGTTCTTCAAGCGATGCCATAGAAGAACAATTTTTGGTTCCACAAAGAACCATTCAGTCAAAGGTTCTTTAAAGAACCATCTCTTTCTTACCTTTTTATAATCTGAAGAACCTTCTTTCGCCACAAAGAACCCTTTGTGAAACAGAAAGGTTCTTCAGATGTTAAAGGTTCTTTATGGAACCATTTAGACAAAAAGGTTCTTCTGTGGTATCGTGAAGCACCTTTATTTTTAAGAGTGTAGAGGAGAAACAATAATGTACAGTATGTGGAAAATAATGTTTTTTTTTTACTTTAAATCGCATAAACACATTTCATTACACCAAATACACAAAATGATGTTCTTTTTAGCAGCATCATATGACCCCATATGACCCCTATCTTTGCAATCATCATATGATTGCAAAGATATTATTTAAACTGAACTGAGCTGGATGTTGACATCACTGAATTCAATGATGAACTGTCTTTAACTGAAAAATGAGTGTTTACTATTGTCATTTTGCATTATTGACACTATTTTCCTAATTAATGCTGTTCAGTTGCTTTGTCACAATCTGTATTGTTAAAAGCGCTATATAAATAAAGGTGACTTGACTTGACTTGACCCCTTTAAATTTGAGCCTAAAAATCCTGCAGATACCCTGCATTACTCTCTTGTGGACCTGCTGGCATATACAAATCATGCTTCACATCATGTCAACAACTCAGACTTTGGCATTTTATCTCTTTTTTTACACTAAAAAAAAAGTAAAATGAAACTGATCAAACCATATTTCAAGTAATCATATCACTCTTCCTTAAAGAAACCATTTATGTACAACGTGACAAAGCAACAAGTGATAAAAGCTATCTATCTCTTACATTGTTACATTGTGTAAATATTTCTGCAGCAATGTGCTGGTAGCCATGCTCACACTGAAAGACTGTTGAACCAAAATCCTGCTCCCTATGTATATTAAACATCAAACACTGACAAAGAACGGGGGACATTTTCACTGGCAGTGTGGACATAAAAATAGTTTGGTCGCTGGAATCTTGCTGCATTGCGCCTGGATAGAACACAGTGTTATACTATAGAAGTATGAGAAATAACAAATCATTTTCAGTTGTCATTCAGTGTAAGAAATAATACCATGTGCTTTAAAAAGTATAAAAACACAGCATTCTTGCATGCATTTAAAAAAAAGTTTAAAATATAAAATTCATTTAAAAAGTGCACTTGCCCCAAAATTGTTAAAATCCCAAAGATGTGACACCAATTTGGTCATGCAACTAACACCACGCAAAGTTCACAACAGCATGACCATCTCAGACACACACAAGGAATGTACATTCAGTTTTACACATGTTGGGATTCTCCAAATACAGCAGATCATCTTCAGTGCATGCTTTTTGGTTCCCACACTTCACAGGACCATATGAGCCTCTGAATCCACAGGATGAACGCAGCTCAAACTTATTTCATTCAAGACCAGGGTCAAGTGGAGGACTGGTCCGAATGTTCGGGAGCAGGCGGGGCCGGGAAGAGTTGGGGGTAGGGCCTGGGCTGGTCCAGATTCACATACGTGATCTGCAGGTTGATGTAATGTTCCCCCTCAAGGCTGGAGTGGATTTCTTGAATAACTTTCACGAGACTAGGGAAACTTGGTCTCTTCTCAGGCTCAGGATTCCAGCACTGCAGCAGGATGGACCACCTATAATAAAGAATACAAAATTATTTATTAATCTATTTGCCCTTTATGCCCAATTATGCCCAATTATGAAGCTACATGTAAATCTAAATATTTCTGTTGGGTTTTCACAGCTGTTCCCCCATTTTTAAAGTGATAATATTTTTTTATTATTATGATTATTATATTTAATTTTAATATTTAATATAGTTTATGTTTATGATCCACTTACAATGTTAGTAAAAGTTTTCCATCAAAAAAGTATATACTTTTTCCAAGACTGTTTACCACAGTTTACTCTTATCATTAGTTCTTCTGGTGTTTAGAAATATTTAATAATTTAATATAATTTAATATTTTAACAACAGCAATATTATTAATATATTTATCTTGCTTTACTGCTTCACCATGGATTACGATTTTGTCGTAGGTGTTGCTGACATGTAAATGTGGACAGTTAGCTAAATAAAAAAAGCTCCTTTGAATGATATATTTTCAAAGCATACATATCAAAAAGCCAAAGAAAACATGATTCCTCATGATACGACCCCTTTAAAATAAAAGGCAGGTAAATCATACAGGGAATTCAAACAGTATTGTGGCTGTAGCAGTCGACGGCCTTGCATTAGATAGGTTGTAATGTCATAAGGGTCCACATCAGGATACGGACTGGCCCCTCTCGTCATCAGCTCCCACATCAACACTCCAAAAGACCACTAGAGGGAATAAAATACATGTTATATATAGAATGTAGCATCATGAAATTTATTTTTAGCCTGACTCTTCTTCCAAGACGACAGGATCACGCCACTGAGATCACACTTATATTCATGTGATTTCAAAACTGTTCATTTTGAAACGTCTTGAAAAGATTCTCCACATTTAAACTGACCACATCTGATTTGGTGGTGAATTTCTGTGTCTGCAGGCTTTCTAAAGCCATCCATTTGACTGGCAGCTTTGCTTTTTTGCTGTCCTTGATGCTGTAGTATTCCTTATCATAGACGTCACGTGCCATACCAAAGTCAGCCACCTTCACTGTAAACGACTCATCCAGCCTAGGAAAAGTGGTTTCATTACATTTATTAGAATTTTTGTGTCTTTACTCATTGTACTTTGATAAAACAACAAAAATCAAAGTACATTTTGTTTGTTTCATTTTGGTGTATGCATACATTACCAGATAAAATAAGAAAATTAAGGTTGCCTCTTACTTACATGCAGTTACGTGCAGCAAGGTCTCTGTGCACAAATTTTCTGTTTGCGAGATACTCCATTCCTTTGGCAACTTGAAGCCCAAAGCCAATCAGGTCCTTCACTGTGGGATTCTGAACATGAAGGATATATTTTTATGAGGCTTTTAATGCAAAAGTTGAGTAAGTTAACATGATTTTACCAAGATTAAAATGTTTAAATTAATGATGCACTGAAATGAAATGATTCTGGGCCAAAAATTCAGGATGCACTTGGCCGAAAGCTGAATCCAAATCCAGAAATGTATTTTATAATTATTTATAATTAACATTAAATAATGAATAGGTACAGTAAAAATTAATATGTAAAATAGTACATATATTTGGCAAAATACTGCTCTCTAGGGTTATTTGTCTAGCTATATATTAAGTTTATGGTCAGAATGTCATGAGATAAATATAACGTTACATGGCATTGTTCACAAGCTGTTTTATTGATACATTTCACTAAGTACTGTTTCCAGGGGTTAAAGCAAAAAAAAAAATCTTTTGACTGAACATTTTTCCTCAGCCAAACCCCATTCCACAGCCATACCTGTCACACACCCAGTTTAAGAGAAGTTTTTCTTGTAATTAAGAGCGCTTGTCATCCTAATTAAAAAAATTTAGGAGCACCTTCTGATCAATAATAAAAAATTCTTATCAAAAATTTGCCTCAACTCACCTTAGCCTTTATTTATAAAGCACTTTCAAAACCAAAAATGGACCAACGTGCTGTACACAAGCAGTATATAATAAAGATTAAAAAAAACATTAAAACATAGGAACAAAACATAAAATAAAAGACAAGTCATTCACAATTGTCCTGACCAATCAAGTGCCGAAAGCCTGATAAAACAAGTAAGTCTTTAAGTCCTTTTTAAAAATGACCATGCTTGATGAGGATTTGACAGATAATGGCAGAGCATTCCAAAGTGCTGGAGCCGCAACAGAAAAAGCGCAACCTCCACTCCGCCTCAGACGAGACCGTGAGACAGTCAAAAGCAAGCTCTGAGAGGAGCGCAATAGTCTATGCGATTGTTAAGGGACCAACATATCCCTTATGTACTCAGGAGCCTGATCATGCAGAGCTTTATACACAAACATCAACAACTTGATGTGTAATATGAGGTGACATTTGACTCAAGTGATCTACAGGGGTATTTTCTTTTTACCTTTGTAATGGCATTTTTCTAATTTTATTAAATGTATGCAGTGTTTCCTAGGATTTTTTCCAGCTGTGGTGGCAGGACTATTTCCCATGGACCACGCCCCCTCCTCTACCCACCCAATCAGGTGCACTCAGAATTTAATTTATTTTAACTAAAAAAGACAAGTAAATAGTAAATAATAAAATAAGAACAAATAAATTAATGACAATCAATAGCACAAACAAAAACAATAACAAGATACAAATTAAATTAACAGTACTTTAATTTTTTCAGTTAGGTCTAACTATAATCTATTCAACTGTAAAATAACACTGGTTAGTCTTCACTGTATAATGAAAGGCAGCAGGAGGTTTATTTAGGCTGCTGTCTCTTTAAGACCTCATGCACGGATCTAATAGTTTTACACATGGCTCTATGCTTACTTTTCTTTTTAGGAGCGCTTGTCCTCCTAATTTAAAAAATTTAGGAGCACCTTCTGATCAATAATCAAAAATTCTGATCAAAAATTATCCTTCCTAATATGAGGTGACATTTGACTCCTTAAAGTGACTTACAGGGGGAAATTTCCTTTTTACCTTTATAATGGCATCATTTTCATCTGTCAAATTCAAAAATGTATGTTTATAAGCTTTTTAAAATTTCCATTTAAAACAATATAATAAGAAGAATAAGACAAATAAGTTACCAATCATATGAAATTAGTATTAATAAAAAATGTATTTGTACTACAGAGGTGGAACAGAAGAACACAAAAGTGGCTTGTAGGTACATTTCCAGACGTTTAATGAGGCTCAGAGGTGGCATGAGTGCAATTAAATTCATATGTTCATGTGGAGATTAATGTTTTAAATATAAAGTTTTGAATACAGAAATATTAAATGATTTAAATAACTGAAATTTTACGCTAAAAATGAAACTAAATCCACCAGCAGGTGGCGACAAAGTCACTAATTTTATCACTGAATCATTCGTTCAATTGATTCGTTAGAACGGCTGATTCATTCAGGAATGAAGCAAGTGACTGTCTTTATGAATGGGTAATCATGAATCACTGACTCACTTGGTTCATTCAAAAATGCACTTTCATTGAATGAATTAAACACTGCTGTGTTTGTTTTTAGAGATGCTGAGCTGTTACTATATTTGGAACTATTTTCGTTGAAGAAATAGAGCAAAATCAGGCAGTACTTGTTTATTGAACTGTTGTATTAAATCAATATCACATCGCAAACTCCCTTAATAACTCCCTTAATAACTATTAAAAGTTGTCACTCTCCTTATCGCGATCTGTGGGCGCACAGAAAATGAGAGCGCGCGAGTGAGTTCTCAAGACTCTAAAGCCCGTGCAAATGATACGTTCCGTCATCTGTCATCGTGTTATAAGCGCGGAACCTGCGGGAATGAGTAGAATTGTTATTAAAATCCGCAATCCCGCGCCGAAATTCAAGTTCTGCTCTGTGTTCTCTGCTAATAACCTGACTGTGAATGATGCGAGCGGCATCACTATGTTGTCACTGAGAAGCTGCAGAATGATTTTTGGTGTGCCGGCAGAACAACAACAACAATGTGCTACATGTTTCTTTTCCAATTGGCGGAAATCCATCGTAGCAATGGAAAACTTTAATCCCTGCATAAACAAAATTTATTTCAAATTTAATTCAAGCACTTTCAATGACCTATGTTTGTTTTCAAGTACTTTCCAGGCCTTGAATACATATGTCTGAAATTCAAGTACTTTCAAGAAGCGTGGGAACCCTGTATTAAACAAAACACTGAATACTGATATTTCAAATAATTTAAAAAATGAAAAGATACTTTAAATGTGAAATTAAAACCGCCAGTAGGTAGCAGTAAGTCACTGTTAATAAGTGAGTCGTTGCGATTGAACCGAATCATTTAGGGGGCGCTCACATATAGCGTCTTTTGCACGCTCAAATTCGTTATTTCACATGTAGACGCGCGGCAGGCGCGCTCATAATGGAAGCGACACGGTCGCGATGCGCACGCGGTGCGACGCGCTCATTTTTTCCAGGAGCGTCCGCGCCGCATCGAGATAAAAATATTTCAACTTTTCAGAATGCCGCAAGCGCACCGCGGGTCATGTGACAAGAACCAACCAATCAGCTTCATCCTTTCCCGTAACAACATTGAAAGCTCAGCCAAGATGAAGGAACAGCTGATCATAGGTGTACAGGGATAGCCATTTTTAAACAAATTTAGTAGCAGAGCTACTGCAAGCGATTTTTAGTGCTGCAAATCCATTTATCCTTTGCTGAAACTTCTGCGTCTTCATGGAGAGCACAGGTCATGGCTGCTTACAGTGTTGAGAAGGTTACTTTGGAAATGTAATAGGTTACAGATTACAAGTTATCCTATTTAAAATGTAATAGTAGTGAACTTTTTCAATTACTTTATTAATGTAACTGATTACTTTTCAAAATTTCTAATGAATGTTTATTTGTAACTGTTAATCATTTTCAAAAATTTACACCTTGCAGGGTTAACCTTACATAATCATAATACATAGTTTACTGATACTGTTTTTGAAACCAAATCTTTGCATAACTACAGGAAACAGCATCTAACAATGGTTTGGAAAATAAATAGTTAATTAAAAAATAATAATAAATAACCGTATTTGAGTTGATGTATATGCTTTTATCTAATAAGCATGTGTCCACTTCTGTGTAAACTCCTGAAACATTGGTGTCTCTTTGTATATGATATGATGATCGTTTTCTCAAAATAAGTAAAATGCTCATGAAGTGACTCAGAGCAGTTCTAGAGATTACGTTTATGTGTTCATGACATGTACTCATATACTGAGGCTGAAAACACCGCAAGCTTCAGTAGGCATATGTGTAGTAAATGAAACCGCATGTCTGCGCTATTAATTTCCACGAGGGGCAGACTGGGAAAAAAAATTCAGGCCGGGAAATCTCTTACTCATACACCCACAACAAATTCTGAAACATGGACAACCCTATTTTTT
>NW_015505634.1:263394-271297 GCF_001515645.1 Sinocyclocheilus grahami
CAAAAATGGACCAAAGTGCTGTACACAAGCAGTATATAATAAAGATTAAAAAAAAACATTAAAACATAGGAACAAAACATAAAATAAAAGACAAGTCATTCACAATTGTCCTGACCAATCAAGTGCCGAAAACCTGATAAAACAAGTAAGTCTTTAAGTCCTTTTTAAAAATGACCATGCTTGATGAGGATTTGACAGATAATGGCAGAGCATTCCAAAGTGCTGGAGCCGCAACAGAAAAAGCGCAACCTCCACTCCGCCTCAGACGAGACCGTGAGACAGTCAAAAGCAAGCTCTGAGAGGAGCGCAATAGTCTATGCGATTGTTAAGGGACCAACATATCCCTTATGTACTCAGGAGCCTGATCATGCAGAGCTTTATACACAAACATCAACAACTTGATGTGTAATATGAGGTGACATTTGACTCAAGTGATCTACAGGGGTATTTTCTTTTTACCTTTGTAATGGCATTTTTCTAATTTTATTAAATGTATGCAGTGTTTCCTAGGATTTTTTCCAGCTGTGGTGGCAGGACTATTTCCCATGGACCACGCCCCCTCCTCTACCCACCCAATCAGGTGCACTCAGAATTTAATTTATTTTAACTAAAAAAGACAAGTAAATAGTAAATAATAAAATAAGAACAAATAAATTAATGACAATCAATAGCACAAACAAAAACAATAACAAGATACAAATTAAATTAACAGTACTTTAATTTTTTCAGTTAGGTCTAACTATAATCTATTCAACTGTAAAATAACACTGGTTAGTCTTCACTGTATAATGAAAGGCAGCAGGAGGTTTATTTAGGCTGCTGTCTCTTTAAGACCTCATGCACGGATCTAATAGTTTTACACATGGCTCTATGCTTACTTTTCTTTTTAGGAGCGCTTGTCCTCCTAATTTAAAAAATTTAGGAGCACCTTCTGATCAATAATCAAAAATTCTGATCAAAAATTATCCTTCCTAATATGAGGTGACATTTGACTCCTTAAAGTGACTTACAGGGGGAAATTTCCTTTTTACCTTTATAATGGCATCATTTTCATCTGTCAAATTCAAAAATGTATGTTTATAAGCTTTTTAAAATTTCCATTTAAAACAATATAATAAGAAGAATAAGACAAATAAGTTACCAATCATATGAAATTAGTATTAATAAAAAATGTATTTGTACTACAGAGGTGGAACAGAAGAACACAAAAGTGGCTTGTAGGTACATTTCCAGACGTTTAATGAGGCTCAGAGGTGGCATGAGTGCAATTAAATTCATACATTGTGGAGATTAATGTTTTAAATATAAAGTTTTGAATACAGAAATATTAAATGATTTAAATAACTGAAATTTTACGCTAAAAATGAAACTAAATCCACCAGCAGGTGGCGACAAAGTCACTAATTTTATCACTGAATCATTCGTTCAATTGATTCGTTAGAACGGCTGATTCATTCAGGAATGAAGCAAGTGACTGTCTTTATGAATGGGTAATCATGAATCACTGACTCACTTGGTTCATTCAAAAATGCACTTTCATTGAATGAATTAAACACTGCTGTGTTTGTTTTTAGAGATGCTGAGCTGTTACTATATTTGGAACTATTTTCGTTGAAGAAATAGAGCAAAATCAGGCAGTACTTGTTTATTGAACTGTTGTATTAAATCAATATCACATCGCAAACTCCCTCAATAACTCCCTTAATAACTATTAAAAGTTGTCACTCTCCTTATCGCGATCTGTGGGCGCACAGAAAATGAGAGCGCACGAGTGAGTTCTCAAGACTCTAAAGCACGGGCAAATGATACGTTCCGTCATCTGTCATCGTGTTATAAGCGCGGAACCTGCGGGAATGAGTAGAATTGTTATTAAAATCCGCAATCCCGCGCCGAAATTCAAGTTCTGCTCTGTGTTCTCTGCTAATAACCTGACTGTGAATGATGCGAGCGGCATCACTATGTTGTCACTGAGAAGCTGCATGATTTTTGGTGTGACACAGGGCAGAACAACAACAACAATGTGCTACTTGTTTCTTTCCCCCTCATTTTTTCCAATTGACGGAAATCCATCGTAGACTCACTGCAATTAACAGAAATCCATCGTAGCAACAGAGAACTTTAATCCCTGTGTTTCGTTCTGTTTCATACAGATGTTCATTCATATATATTTTGTGCTATAACTAGTAGTAAAGAGGAAGAGATGATTGGATCATGTACCGCTTGAACAGAGATGGTGATAAAATAGGGAATTTTAAAGGTGAGACTTTCTTTCATATTGAAAGTAACAAAGCTTATTGTGATTATTGGATGGCAGGTGCACTACAAATAATGTTCAGTGAAGTTCACACATCAACAGAAAACAGTAGGTAAGGTAAGGGTTAGGATATGGTTAGGGCTATGTTGCTCCAGTAAGATATCGATATGATGTATGGTATAAAATAAATGTGCTTACCCTCTGTGGAGAGCGGATAAAATGCCGAAGGTCTCCGTGTTTCATGTATGGCAGGATCACCAGGGGAAGTCCATCACTGGGAAGCACAATGCCCAAGAGGGACAGGACATGGGGGTGGTGGAAGGCCTTCATAAAGATTCCTTCTCTTAAAAACTGCTCTACCTCTTCCAGATCAGTGATCCCTTTCAAGAAAAATTTTAAAAAACATATTTCCTGTTTTTTTTTGTTTTTTTTTATCATAATGGCTGGGCATTACAAAGCTGTACGTAATGTAAACTCTAATGTAAAATATTGTAATATCAATGTTTTTTATAAGCTTCATATACTTTAAAACTAGGCTGAATATACAGGTGCATCTCAATAAATTAGAATGTCGTGGAAAAGTTCATTTATTTCAGTAATTCAACTCAAATTGTGAAACTCGTGTATTAAATAAATTCTATGCATACAAACTGAAGTAGTTTAAGTCTTTGGTTCTTTTAATTGGGATGATTTTGGCTCACATTTCACAAAAACCCACCAATTCACTATCTCAACAAATTAGAATACTTCATAAGACCAATAAAAAAACATTTTTTGTGAATTGTTGGCCTTCTGGAAAGTATGTTTATTTACTGTACATGTACTCAATACTTGGTTGGGCCTCCTTTTGCATGAATTACTGCATCTGTGCGGCGTGGCATGGAGACAATCAGCCTGTGGCACTGATGAGGTGGTATGGAAGCCCAGGTTGCATTGATAGCGGCCTTCAGGTCATCTGCATTGTTGGGTCTGGAGTCTCTCATCTTCCTCTTGACAATACCCCATAGATTCTCTATGGGGTTCAGGTCTGGTGAGTTTGCTGGTCAGTCAAGTACACCAGCACCATGGTCATTTAACCACATACCTAATACTTACTCTTTAATAACACTAATACTTTAATAACACTGTTAAATGTAATCTTAAGCAAATTTCAAAATAAAGATCCATTTTTAATCTGTATTCTAATGGTGTGATGCCTAATTTTGCTTGTAAAATAGATAATATTTATATTAATATAACATTTTTAATATTTATTACATTATTTACCATAACATAATAAAAAATAACAACAATAATTATCAGCTTATTGTATCATCCACAGTTTTAATATTGGTGTGACCCTATTTAAAACAGTATTAATTTACTTACTATTCAGTGATTTGACAGCACAGTGGATCTCTTTGTCATCACTATCAATAAGATATCCATGATACACTGTTCCAAAATGACCTGAGAAAGATTTGAGAATGATGCGAGTGTGTGAAAGAGGATGTACTATTAAAAAAAGAAAAAAAGATGGATTGCCGTTGCCCTAAGATATGTACCTTTGCCGATGATTTGGTCATGCTGGATTTTAACCTTATTATGTGGGATAAAAACATTCTTCACCTCCTCCAACAGATCTGGCCGGAGAGCGGACATAGAGACAGTCTGAGATTGAATCAAAGGAGCTGCTGCAGAGTCCATCAACCCAGCATACGGCAGACTGGAGAATGTTGTGCTCGAGCCTTGGAATGGAGAAGCTGTCAGACCTACAGAATGCACAGTATATGTTCATTGAAGAATGGACGCTCTTTATGAAGACGCAATGTACCAAGTTGGGCTATATACTCTTTAAATTATAGGTAGTGTCTCAATGTTTTCAAAAACTTCAGGACTTCAGGTTGTCTCACCTCTTCTGTAGTCACCATCAGGTGATCTGTCATAATTCCCCACCGTAGTGCGAGTTGAATGCAGTGATAGTCGAACCTGAGCCAGTGCAGCTGCTGACCAAACAAATGTTTTGTTTTTTGGGGTTTTTTTCTTTTACATTCACCAATTTTTTTTTTTACATTTTATTAATTTTTCATGCTGCTTATTAAAATGGTCAAAAATCATCATAATGAAAAGCAAATGTTTTCCATATATTTTAAGAACTTGCTATAAAGTATAATAATTACAAAATAATTTCACAACATAAAAATTAATCATTTAATTTAGGAAATATTTGATTAATTTTGACAGAACGCACTTACATTTCCTTTTCTTGCGCTCTCGTGCAATGGCTACGAAGGCCAGAGCTGCTCCCACGCCAAATGCAGCCAAGATGCCCAGCACCATGCCCACAATAAAATTGTTGTTTGTTGTTACTACTAAACCAATGTCATATTCTTCTCCGTTCACTAACAGCTGAGAAACACAATGGGACAGAGCAGTGCATCATGAATGGCATGCAGAGCCAACTTATTAAAACTGAATTCAATAGACAGACTCTGACCTTAACTGGTGCCCCCCGACTATTGATAGTCAGATTTTTAGGGATCCTGCAGGTGATCTCATTGTCCAGAAGTGTAGCCTTGCAATCCACTCCATCAATTGTCATAATGATTTTCATGCAATCAGACACCAGGGCTAGTTTTTTGTGCTGAAATAAAAAATGTGATTAGATTAATATACAATACACCTGGAAGAATGATTTGATTGTCAATGTAAATGTCATAATTTTAGTCATAATTTAAATTTAGTAAATCATTTATTGTGTTGTTTTAATTGTAAGTCAATTTTATGTATTTTGGCCAGAAAAATGTGGCCAGTGTGGCGTATTATATAATTTTAATAGTTTTAAATAATTTATTGTGTTGTTTAATTGTAAGTCAATTTTATGTATTTTGGCCAGAAAAATGTGGCCAATGTGGCGTTTTATGTGATGAGAAAAAAATATTCAAATATTATTACAAATAAATTACATTTTGAAATATATTTCCATCCAAAACTGTTATTTTAAATTGTAATAATATTTCATACTAATACTGTTTTTACTGTATTTTTGATTAAATGCAGCCTTGGTGAACATAAGAGACTTATTAAAAAAACTATTTAAAAAAATCTTAATTATTCCACTTTTTGGAAAAATTATTCTACGACTTTTGACCAGTAGTGTATATACACTATATATAATATGTATTTAACATTCAATTCAATTCAAGTTTATTTGTATATCGCTTTTCACGATACAAATCGTTGCAAAGCAACTTTACAGAAAATTAAGTTTCTACAATATATTTAGTACTAGCTTATCTTAACATATATATTACATATAAATATTTTACAAAAACAACACATGAAGACATGTGACCTGGTCGGACCATATATACAAGACTATAGAACAACACAATATATGTAACCACTGAGACATACATGCAATGAGACTTTGTCCTGCCCTGGGCTGAGCTCAAGCACATGGCCTTCTGTTTCAAATGGGATGGGTTCTCCATTAGCATGGCAGGTAAAATTCTGAGGCAGGAGTTCCTTGGCTCCATCCAGATCCACAGTGAGGATTCCTGTTGACTCCTCACATAGAGGGCTTGTACACTCCATTTGGTAGGGATTTCCTTGACCAACACACACCTAAGCAGGTATAGCATCCAATAAGTGGCAACATAATATATTACTATTAAACATGGCTCTTCAAAATGCAAATGAGTCCTACGGTTTGCACAGGTGTCATGCTGTTGCCTCTGTATTTAATGATGGCTTGGGAAACAGAGTCCAGATTCTGTCCAATGATGGTAATTTTTGATCCTCTTCATTGCAGCAGGACCCCGAAAAATACATATTGAACCATTTAATGGTCTTTCACATCACCATTACTGTTAAAGATGCCATTAAATGTTTGTTACAGAAAAAAACAATGTTTTGACTCACCTTCTGAAACCACAGTTGGGCTTCACACCCATCACCTCAGGATTTACCATGTAGCTGAATGTTTTTGTGGCTAAAATAGTTGATTCATCAATTACAACCTTCACATCTACTTCTAAAGTCTCCTCAACACCTTCAGACCTACAAACAACAGAAGTCCCATCTCTAGAGACGCTGTGGAGAAACAAGGAAAGTAGGAAAATACTCAAAACTCAGTGGTTAAACACTATGCTCTACACTGGCATTCGTATTATCTTTTTAAACTATGTCTAATAACTGAATTTCAAAACCTGCCACAATAACCTTTTAACAGGGCAAATTTTGTCTCCAAGGCTGACCATTCTGCTTCCACCAGCATCCAGATGTTTTCCTGACAGGGTGATCAGGGTACCTCCAATCTTAGGTCCAAAGCCTGGACTGATATCTGTGATTTCTGGGGTCTGATGGGAGATATGAGGGATGAAAAGAGCTTTATCAATCTAAATTTGCTTTAGTTTATCCAATTGATCAGCAGCAGTACTGCAAACCAATATTTCTCAATAATCTTTATGTCAAACCATGTAATCAAGTGTAGTAATTAAAGGTTGAGAATGTTTTGCTCATTACCACAAAACTTAAGCCTTGTATGCTAGCCTTCCCAGAGATGAAGTATCCACTTTCCACGCTCTTTTCATCCACTTGCACTGTTATATCAATATTTTGCTCCGGGTCTGACACCTCACTATCAATCCTACACACCAGCCTGAGAGAAGAATGAAAAATAACATTCATGAACACCAGTGTTGTTAGTGTTAACTAAAACTATTAAAAAATGTTTTAGTTAATTTAAATTAAATAAAATATGACAAATATATGAAAAACTTAAAAAACTGTATTTATCAAACCTTTCAGTGGGAAAATTAAATTGTGTGTGTTACTTACTGGGAGCTACTGCTTTTCTCTGGTATAACAGTGCAGCCACTGTTTCCTACTTTAACCTGGTGAGAGGTTTGAGTGATAGCAGATCGGGAAGAAGACTGGAAGTTCCAGCCGCAAAGAGTGATTTCACTCTTACCATTTGAGAGCACCGTGCTGGGTAAAAACTGAAAAGCAAAAGTGCAGTTAAATACATAATGTAATATGCCTATATTATAACAAATACCTGCAGAGGGCGTATGTAAAGTGAGAAACTTTTATTTTTAAATCGCAATCTACAATAAATCGCATATTTAGAAATATGTTGATGTATTCTGTGTTGGCATAGGTTTATAAATGACTTAAGTTACAAATTAAGTGAGATAACGCACAGTTTTCCGAGATGAACGTTAAGCAACCTAAACTCACCGCATATGCAGAGGAAGAGTTTAGCCCCTTTCACACATAAGAGTCTTCACTGGTAAATTGCCGTTAAAGGTGGGGTAAGCGATTTCTGGTAGCCAATGTTAACATTCTGCGGAACAAAATCAGCCTAACTGCTAAACAAAACTATCCCAATTGTGCTTTTTCTACGATTTTCCCCTCTGTCGGGGATCCACTGTGTCAAAATAGCACTCTATAGATTGAGATCGCAACCTGCTGACTGAAAAAAACAACCCACAGCAAGTGTAACAGCAGCCCAATTTCATCCAGATACTTAAAAATGGGGGTTCTCAGGAGCAGGATGGAGAAACATGGATTTATTAATAAACAAGACCACACTAACTTAAAATGTGAATTGTCAAGGAGCTCCAGTGAGAAATGCAAACTCACCTCATGCGGGCACATTTCACA
>NW_015505634.1:273095-274150 GCF_001515645.1 Sinocyclocheilus grahami
TGTGGTTGTTAACACAGCCCTGCCCTGATATGACTACAATAGACTCTGAAGCAGCCTTCATATTATCAGTACACACTCACTGTATATTACAAATGCAAAAAGACAGACAGTTTATTATCCCATTTATTGCCCAATTATGCAATGCATTACCTGGGTGATAACTGGAGGGCAGGAGTTGCTACTCCACTGATCCTTACACTGATGCATTTGGGAACAGACTCCATTACACCAGCCACATCCCATAAACTTTGGGGCTGCTAAACACACTGAACAGTTGAGGAAATGGGCACAGCCTGGACCTCTGGGAGACACATTTATCAGCTGTACATACAGGATGAAGAGAGACAGGTTTGACATTGGACAGATGTAAACACAGAAAAATGCAGCTAAATCACTTTTGGTCAGTGTAAACATTAAACCTGCTGATGGCTGATAAGCTTTTGAACTGTACAGAGCCTTATTTCCTTATTATATACCTTATATATACCTTATTTCCAACGACAAACAGCAGAGACTCCGAAGAATGAACGGCAGCTATTTGTGACACTTTCTGCATATCTTCCACAAGAGAGTAGTTGGCAAACAGTACAAGAGACGATCTGCTCAGAATAACCTGAAAAGTAAAATATTTTTTGTCTGTCAAGATTCTAAAGCCACACAGGAAACTTAGTCACAGCTACACAAATATAAAATATACAAAATATTTGTCCATATAAAAGCACAATTAATTCACTGTCTCCATCCAATATAGGTAGCCAAAAAAGCCTGGTTTATGATTGTATTGGCCATTGACTAGCAGAGTTTATATACATCTCAATTCTGACATTTTTCCTCAGAATTGTGAGTTTATACCTCAGAAAAAAAGTAAGAATTGTGCGATATAAATATCTATTTAGGGGAGCAGAGATGATAGATTGGTTTCTGAAACACCCTAGAAAGACTTCAGCAACACAATATGTTAGCTCTCCATTAAATCATAAGTAAATTTCAGTAAGGTGCCAATAATTTTTCACAGTATTTGAACAGGAATCAGTTTCTTCCAAAAAAAAAAAAAA
>NW_015505634.1:274160-275649 GCF_001515645.1 Sinocyclocheilus grahami
AAAAAAAAAAAAAAGACAGATGCACAAATAACCTGCAAGAGCCTTCCATCTTCTGTGCCAATGTGCGCCACAGTCTTGGTCTCAATGGTAGTCACCAGAATAGAAGTGAAGAGCACATTGTTCATCTGCCTATTGAAGAAGTCCACTCTGTAGTAAGGCTTTGCCACCATGGTGGGGACAGCATTGCAAGTCAAACCATCTCGGTTCTAGACAAAATAAATCAAAATATCGACTGAATAAATATATTTTGTGAATGTACATTAGAACTTTTTGTTGCTTAGCAAGAAATATATTAAAAATCAGGGCGTATACAGTGTATACAAGAAGTGTCAATTTACCTAAATGAAAACTGCTAAATCAGCAACTGCAACAATATTGCATTTGGAGCTCAACTGACTGTTTTTTACTGAGTTTTAAAAAATTCACTCCAATTCCTGTGCCAAAAAATGCACCCACTTCAACAGCAACCCCAGTGAAAAGGAAGCAACAACTTGTAAACAGAAGGCATCTGACAGTAATAAATGATTTCCTGCCCCCAAAAGCTTGAACCAAATTAAGATTTGTGGGATATGTGCACTAAATAAGTAGGAAGCAAACATGTACTGTCCAGTAACGATTTAATTTCCATTGCTGTAGAAATGAATAAACTTAAGAGCAGATGATGTCATTTATGTTGACTTTTTTCCTCCCATGGAACAGAAATTTTAAAGAGTTTTCCAACTTTCCAATGGTTCAAAAAGGATGTAAAGGTACCTTAAAAGTATAATTAAAGTGGTTCATACAACACATATGTGATATTTTTAATTCTTCTCAATCAATATGATAATTTAGGAATTTTGGTTGTTATTCACTGGAAATCTTGACCTCCATCAAAGAGGCACATTCATAAGAGTTCATAAAAGATAAATAACTCTTTTGTTTTCAGAATTATGTGCTTTTGAAACAGACTGATCCAGTTCTCCAGGCTGGTGATCCAGTGGTTATCAGCTCATTCTTCAGAATTTCTCTTTCGAACGTTGTGCAAATAAAGAATTTTCTTTTCTTTTTTTCCAGAACAACTGTTTAAAATATATTGTGTAAAATAATGGAATTTCAAGATAGCAAATAACGTAAAATATTAAAGGAAAAAAAAACAAAAATGATGTAAGTGAGATATACAGAGTGGAATGTCCAGAAAATATTTACTATGGACATGTTAAAATGCGTATCTATAACTATGGGGCATTTGCATTGCAAATCTTGTTTTATTTCAGTCAACCTCCTCAGTTCTGGTTCAAAACAAACTGTTGATGTCAGTACTGAAAATCCTGAGACTACATGCTCTCTTTGATTTATCAGCTCTGGCTCATTGCCAGTTTAAGATCGTGAGAGATAAAGTCATACTCAGCACAAATGTCTGGCACAGAAAGTTCAGTCTAATAGTAAGGTATTGTGTGACGTATTATAGTTCATGTACTAGCATGTGGCAGCTGGTATCTATAAAAAAAAA
>NW_015505634.1:276726-278170 GCF_001515645.1 Sinocyclocheilus grahami
CTCCAGTGAGAAATGCAAACTCACCTCATGCGGGCACATTTCACAGGGCTGAAAATGGCACAATCCCCGAGAGAGCCGCTCTGTCCCACTTGAACAGCAGGACTCTACACCTTTCTCAATCTCACTGTTCACGGCATCAATTGGAAATGCGCACAAGGCAGAGTGTCTGATAGGATTCCCCTTTTCATCTGTTACAGCAAACACGCCATAAAGAATTGGGCTTTCCATCTTCACTCCTAGCTCATCGGCCAGCTCCTTGCCAAGTGTACTGAAATGAGCAGCTTGAACCGAATTGTATAAAACATCCTTAATCCACTGGCTCCTTTTCCTGCGTTTGGGCTCAAAACGGCACTCCAGAACAATTTCCCTGTACATCCAAGGCTCGCTGTCCTTGATCGGCAGCCGCCCAAGATGGGTCTGCAACTTGGCGTTTGGTTTCATTGGGCTCTCCCATTGTACAGATAAGAAATACACATATTCTGGCGTGGAGAAGGTATAGATGTAGTCGATGGAAAATATATCCTGGAATTCGGGAAGAACTGTCAGACCCTTCACTTGGCTGTCGAAACCGTCTTCTGTGGCAAGTACACGACGAATAGAAAGGGACTGTTTGCCAAAAGATCCAGCAATGGTGGTATTGATGGTAGCTGCTGTAAAGAAGAACGTTGAATAACCATCTCCAACCGCGCTGACCTTTGTTCCCAGAGGACTAGCAACACAGTCAGGACAAGCTAAGGGTGTGTTGACCTTTTTATCAAAAAAACATTCAGAGTTAGAGGGGCTTGCACTTTGATTAAGTTTAAGGAGGTTACAGACTCCATACTGGGTACTCCCACAGATGTACAGTAGGTTAAGATAGTCCAGAGGCTCTAAAACAAGAACTTGGTTATCCGTGTCCAGTGGCATTCCCGGTTCATTCTCAACATCACAATGACAAGTTTGACAATCTGGACTGCCAACTGGCCCGGTCCTTAATTCCCATAGTTTGGTGAGATTTTTGTCCAAGGCTTCAACCACATTTTGTGAGGCCACATAAACCTCATTAAAATTTTCATTAAAAACTATGTTCTGTATGGCTTTTGCAGTTTGGAAAAAAGAGACAGAGTAGGAAACAGAAAAGTTTATGTTCATTTGTGGGACTGTAGGACATGATTTTAGTGCACAGGTCAGATGTATCTGCAACCAGACACATTTTAACAAGGTCCTGGGGCTGATGAACATCTCCGCTGTCCTATGTAGCCTGATGTGAATGGATTTCACTGCTATTGCTAATACATGATGAAGATAACCGGGACCTTTGAATAGGAAAATACAGAAGAAAGAGAGATTAATATGTACACTGTAAAATGCTTTCATCATTATGTCAGAACATTCATTCCATTCCATAGGGTTACATTTTATTAAAGGGGTCATATGATGCTGCTAAAAAGAACTTTATTTTGTG
>NW_015505634.1:279435-283875 GCF_001515645.1 Sinocyclocheilus grahami
CTTCGTACAGGACAGTTTCGACTTCTTGTATTAGCATGAGACAGAGAACGCGGTCAGTCCCCCATTCACAGAACACGCCTAAACACCTCATAAGGAAGTGGATGTTGCTCAATCCTTCCCCAACCTAAACATCTCCCCAGGGATTAAAATCTAAATTAAGGCTTGCACACCCCCTTCCTTGTCTAAATAGCATTTAAGCGTATATATAATTTATGTCTACAAACATTTGGATTTCCTTGGCTTGTGGTTTTCAGTTCTGTTCAATAGCATTTTTGAAGGAATGCAGGGAATTTAGTTCCCATGCAGGCTATAGGCTATTCTGGGGTGAGGGGGAAAACTGTTACGTCAGTTGGCTATTCGTTCAAATAATCCAGCATTCCACATTACACCATACATAAATACATACATACATACACTTTACATAGAGGTGTGGTGATATATGACAAATTAATAGCTGTTTCATACTACTTTACTGTTATGTGGGCTCAGGGGTGAGGGGAAAATTGGTCGTGTTTTGGGTGTATCATATTCTGAAATTGATCGTGAGTGACATTTCAACAGACATAACAGATGATGTAATTATGGATTTCCACGTAAATTAAATACAGATGTTACTTTTATTATTTCTTGTGTTTGCTAATTCCACTGTCTATACAAGAAAATAAATTATTGCTTATTCCAAAATATTTGGAAAATTCATGTATTTGTCTAAATATATAAATAATGATTAATAAATCATTTATAAATACTTATTATGTTATTATCACTTTTATTTATTTTGGTCTTTTCTGGAGTCAGTGAAAAAATGAGTAGGCCTAATGAGTAGGATGTCATTCATTACTTGCAGAATGCAGAGAAGAACCGAGACAAAAAATATTTTAGGCTATAATTTAATGTTTTGAAATTATATTGCCACATTTGGATCTTAGTGAGTTTCATCTTGGTTCCGCTAATTTAAAGTTTCCTATATAGCAAATTCTGTTTATTAGCCTATATTATGTATACCTAATATTATATTATATTATATTATATTATTACCGATATATATTCAAATTCATTTTTGATACTATCCCTCCAAGTTATGCGGGTTTTAGAAACACAGTATCCTCATGGTGGCGCCACAACCTGTAAATTTAAACAACGTGTCATAAAATAAGAATGCTTTTGTAACACATGCTATCCAAATGTATTCCTGTTTGAAAATTAAGACTTTAAACAATATTCTATCACATATACATAGTAACACTTTAGATTTTATTTTTGATGTTGCAGAGCATTGAGTATTGCATGCATGTAACATGTCAGTATTTTGTGGCAATGCAATATAACACACAAACTGCAAATGTAGATGCTGCTGTTATTAATTACAGTTACACATGCTAATATCAGTTACATGTACATCGCAACTAAAAGTTTTACTTTACATTGCTTGACAGAGAAATTTCTAAAGTTGCAGAGAAAGTACTTTTCTGTTCATTACAGCATTTGAGAACAGCTTGGCCTGTTATTAGCCTAAACAGTCCATTTTGGACAGCCAGTTGAGGCACAAAGGTCATCCAGACTTCCTTTTGTCAGCTCAAACTCTGTTTGGGGTCTGTTCAGATCTCTTTATCTATGAATGTGCTGCTCAGGCCTCAGCTGAGGAAGAGGGTGATACATAAAGTCTTTCCAAAACAAGAGAAAGAAAAAGAGAAAAAGAGAATGGTTGTAAGCTGGCTAAAGAGCCCGTGAAATCAAAATTAGAGTTTTGTGGTTTAAAGTCCATGCCTGTTAGCACTAAGGTCATTTATAACGGAGGAAAAAATGTGTTTCTTTTATTTATTTATTTTTATTCTTTTTTTGTCCGTGGGGTTTGTCTTTATAACAAATTGTAATCATAGTTTTGACATTTCATTTACTATTTTATGTCCATTTTTAAACATATAAATCTTTTGAATGTTTTTGAAAGAAGTCTCTTATGCTAACTAAGGCTGCACTGATCAAAAGTACAGAAAAAACTGTACAATTGTGAAATATTATTAGAACTAAAAATAATTATATATTATTTTATGATTCGAATCATTATTTTCGTAATTATTTTAGAATATAATTCTAATATGCTGCTGATTTGT
This sequence comes from Sinocyclocheilus grahami, assembly GCF_001515645.1. Classification (NCBI taxonomy): domain Eukaryota; kingdom Metazoa; phylum Chordata; class Actinopteri; order Cypriniformes; family Cyprinidae; genus Sinocyclocheilus; species Sinocyclocheilus grahami. Next base: position 281,547 of record NW_015505634.1, read on the forward strand.
TGCTCAGAAACATTTCTTATTTTTATCTATGTTGGTTGCTTAATATTTTTATGGACCCATGATACACTACCATTCAAAAGGCTGGGTTAAGTAAAAACAAATATATATATAAATTATCTCTTTTATTTAGCAAGAAAGCATTACATTTATCAAAAGTGACAGTAAAGACATTTATAATGTTACAAAGTAACATAAATGCTGTTCAATTACCTCTCTATTCATTAAAGACTCCTGAAAAATCACATTAACTCAATCATTTTATGCAGTTTTCATTTATTTTTAAGATTTTGAAGTTTGAGATGTTAAAAAGACATCCCCTCAATACAGCCTGCAGGGGGCAGCCTATTTATGCTCTTGTGCCCTTAATTGCACTCTCTGACTGACACTGTCAACTTAATAAAAGGCCTTTCCGATGCTTTTCCACTGACATGCCACTAATTCAATTTGCTAACTCAATAAATCAGCTGTGAAGCATGGAGGTCTATCTGCGTTTGGTTACTTTGATCCAGTGATTTATTTCACTGGTGTGCAGGAAGAGTTTGATGTTTTACTTCTGGCTTGCATAACTGTGGAACAGTCACAGAAACACACACAATGTTCCTCTCTCCTTCCTTCTCTCACTCTCTCTCTCTCTCTTCTATCACTTTTAGTGTGCTTTCTTTGCATGACAAATAACGCTGCAATTGCATTGCCAAAGTAGCTTCTGGTTATGTTTGAACAATGCAAAATACATAAAAAAAATAACTAGATTTTTACATTTTCTACATTTCATACATTTTCTGAAGAAAACATGAGTGCTGCTGTTAAGCAAGCACCGCTAACAATAAAAAAGAAAGGAAAGCAAAGATGTGCTGTGCATCAATTATGTTCATTTCATTTGGGACGTACACATTTTATTTAGCTGAATATTTGTATTTTATGTATTGAATCAGGAGATGCAGCTCAATTTTGTTATTCCTGAAACCAAAATAGGCACATTTTTCTGTTTTTCTTGCTTCTCTTTCTGACTTTGTCTCTCTCTTTACTCCCCCTCTCTCTATGTACTTGGCTGGATCCGTGAGCCTGGCAATAACTATATAGAGGAAGGAAGGAAGGAAGGAAGGCAGGACACTGCCAAACAGTAGAAAATTGATGGAAGTTAAAAAGATGAACCTATTACGGGGCTGACAAGACGTGAGACATGCGGATCCATCTGCAAGCTTTATTAACATCAGAGGAGGTCAGAAACACAGGCAGGGTCGAACGGTGGCAAACAGGTATATGGCGGGCAAGACACAAGAATAGTCCTAGGGCTAGCATAGGTCAACGATTGGCGAACAGGATCACAAGGGCGAGACTAAAGGGATAACTCCAGGAAAACAGGCACAGATCAAAGACCGAGAAAACAGACAAGGCAAGACTAGGCTGGGCTGGGCTAGGAAGCTAAAGAGGGCTCTGTAGAGTAGCTATCACTGGGGGCGATAAGTGCATACAATACTCGGCAGCCAAAACGGAGTGAGATTGGGTGTTAAATAGTGAATCAGTGCTGTGTGCAATCAGGGCTGTGTGCAATCAGTGCAATGAATGATGGGATATGTAGTGTGATGTGCAACAGTGTGTAGTGCGAGAGTCAATGAAAATGGAAAGAGTGACCTCTGATGGCTAGCAGACGGAAGTTCATGGACTGGATACATAACAGAGCCCCCCCCCCCAAGGAGCGGCTTCCAGGGCAGTGGAGTGGAGGCGGAACAGGGGGAGGGATGGAGGGCCAGGTCCACATGGAAGTGGAGAGACCGGGAACTGAGGCAGAACCAGCGGAGCAGAGAGACAGGGTGGAGCCGGCAGTACAGGTGGAGCAGGGAACCACCAGAGCCAGACAGCAGACCACCACGGCGGGGCAGAAGACCACCACGGCAGAGCAGAGGACCGCCAGACAGTAGACCACCACGGCGGAGCAGAAGACCACCACGGCCAGACAGCAGACCACCACGGCAGAGCAGGCAGAGCAGAGGACCACCACGGTGGAGCAGAGGACCACCACGGCAGAGCAGCGGACCACCACGGCGGAGCAGAGGGAACAGGAAACCCCCCCCGGTGAACCACACCGACCAGGAGACCATGGCGGAGACTGTAACAACAAGAGAGCAGAGACAGACAACACAGACAGAACATTGGGGTTTATAGACAAGGCTGAGCGTTCAGAGGCAGCCTCCTTGGCTGGGTCGGGACAGGACAACTGTTCACAAACGACCTTCCGGGCTGAAGCAAAGCAAGCAAAGAATTCACAAACGGCCTCCATAACCATGACAGGACAGGATGAGGATTCCCCGACGGCCTCCATAGCCGTGAC
>NW_015505634.1:284246-284611 GCF_001515645.1 Sinocyclocheilus grahami
GAACAGGACAGACAGAGAGTTCATAGGCGGCCTCCTTGGCCGGGACAGGACAGGCAGAGAGTTCATAGACGGCCTCCTTGGCCGGGACAGGACAATCAGAGAGTTCATATATGGCCTCCTTGGCCGGAACAGAACAGGCAGAGAGTTCATAGGCGGCCTCCTTGGCCGGAACAGGACAGGCAGAGAACTCATAGGCGGCCTCCTTGGACGGAACAGGACAGGCTGAAAGTGTGTTGCTGGGCGTCACCACCACGCAAGGAGCTGAAGCGAGCACCGCCGTTTCAGGAGGTTCTGCAGCATGCGCCGCCACCTCTGAAGAGACTGCAGCGGATACCACGGCCTCTGGGAGCACAGCAGCGGACACC
>NW_015505634.1:285452-286034 GCF_001515645.1 Sinocyclocheilus grahami
GACTCATGATAATGAACTGTAACTTGACTTGACTCATGACGATCAACTGTGACTAGACCTGACCCATGACGATCAGTTGTGACTTGACTAGACTCATTGCGATCCGGCTCCGCTGTCGCCGCCATTTTGTGAGCGCGCTCTGGTACAGCCGCCACATCAGTCACAGATATTGTGTCGCGTTCTTCCTCCGCGACACCCACAGTAAACAAAGATCCAACAGTCAACAAGGCATAATCCATTAACTGAGCGAGTGATGAACGTGGACCCTCGCGTCTAAGTTTAGACTTGAGAGGTTGATTTATGCCATCGCAGAATTATCATAAGCACATACAATACTCGGCAGCCAGAACGGAGTGAGATTGGGTGTTAAATAGTGAATGAGTGAAATGAAATATAATATGGTGTGGCATATCAAGATGCTGATTAGACAGCATGATTATTGCACAGGTGTGCCTTAGGCTGGCCACAATAAAAGGCCACTCTAAAATGTGCAGTTTTATCACACAGCACAATGCCACAGATGTCGCAAGTTTTGAGGGAGCGTGCAATTGGCATGCTGACTGCAGGAATGTCCACCAGAGC
>NW_015505634.1:286602-289713 GCF_001515645.1 Sinocyclocheilus grahami
ACTCACCGGACGTGTCACCCATTGAGCATGTTTGGGATGCTCTGGATTGGCGTATACGACAGCGTGTTCCAGTTCCTGCCATTATCCAGCAACTTCGCACAGCCATTGAAGATGAGTGGACCAACATTCCACAGGCCATAATCAACAACCTGATCAACTCTATGCGAAGGAGATGTGTTGCATTGTGTGAGGCAAATGGTGGTCACACCAGATACTGACTGGTTTTCGGACCCCCCCCGGACCCCCCAATACAGTAAAACTGCACATTTTAGAGTGGCCTTTTATTGTGGCCAGCCTAAGGCACACCTGTGCAATAATCATGCTGTCTAATCAGCATCTTGATATGCCACATCTGTGAGGTGGATGGATTATCTCGGCAAAGGAGAAGTGCTCACTAACACAGATTTAGACAGATTTGTGAACAATATTTGAGAGAAATAGGCCTTTTGTGTACATAGAAAAAGTCTTAGATCTTTGAGTTCAGCTCATGAAAAAGGGGGGCAAAAACAAAAGTGGTGCGTTTATATTTTTGTTCACTATATATTAATAGAGCATTCACGTGGAGATGTTTCATGTGCTCTGAGTGGATTTTGAATGCCAGTTTCTGTATAGACACATACTTGTCCTTTGCCTACAAAAAAAGCTGTTGAAAATTTAGGGCCCTATTTTAACGATCTAAGCGCATGGTCTAAAGCGCACGGCGGTGCACTCAGGGCATGTACGAATCCACTTTTGCTAGTTCAACGACGGGAAGACGGTCGGCGCGTCCGGGCGCATGGTCTAAACAGGTTGTCCCTATTCTCTTAATGAGTAATGGGTGTTTTTTGGGCATAACGTGCTATAAACCAATCAGAGTCTCATCTCCCATCCCCTTTAAAAGCCAGTTGTGCTCGCGCCATGGTTCGCTATTTACATGGCGGAATGTAATTTTTCATTTTTAAAAATGTGTGTGTGCTGCTCTGTGTGTGTAATAAGCAAAGTGTACCCGCCTTGTGTACCCGCCTATAGGCGCACATTACTAATGCACTCTTTAAATAACAAAGAAAAAATATTGCGCCAGACTTTAGACCAGGTTTGAGTTGGTCTATGGCGCAGTCTATTTTCAGTTCCTCAAACCTCGTTTTCAGATTAGCACGCCCATGGGCACAAATGCATTTGCTATTTAAACAACGTGGCGCAGGACGGGAACATAAGAACTGCGTCGGGCTGAAACTAGCAAAAACACTTGCGCTGAGCCTTTTCGCCGCATTGTGCCGGGTGTATGATAGGGCCCTTAAATCGTGATTGCCTTGAAACATTTAAAATGCATGAACATCCAAGCTTGCCCCAACCTGACATTCTTCGGAAAATAACATTGTCATCCATTAAGATGTTTTTAACTTCAAACCATTAATTCTGGCTAAGATACAAGTCCTCTATTCATAATATCACTTTCTCCAGTGAAAAAAAGCTGTCTCGTCTTAATCAGGAGAGAAATATGCACAGATCAAGCACTGTTTACAAGCAAAAACCGCCCAAAATTGTTCTAAACAAGTGTGTCAGTGGATTTTGATGTGAGAGGGCAACAGGGGATGGACTTTTTCACTGGAGGAAGCATTAGTGTAGATCAGGGGTGCCCAAACTCTGTCCTGGAGGACCGGTGTCCTGCAGCATTTAGCTCCAACCCCAATTAGACACACCTGAACCAGCTAATCAAGCTCTTTCTAGGCATACTAGAAACTTCCTGGCAGGTGTGTTGAGGTGAGTTGGAGCTAAACTCTGCAAGACATCGGCCCTCCAGGACCGAGTTTGTGCACCCCTGGTGTAGATTATGGACTTGATGGTGGATGGTTTAAAGTTAAAATGCCTTAATGATGGATTTGTTTCTGACCAGCTTTTCGCTTCACAAGATGTGACTGGAGTGGTTTGAATTACATGTGGATTATTGTGATGTTTTTATCAGCTGTTTGGACTCTCATTCTGACGGCACCCATTCACTGCAGAGGATCAGTTGGTGAGCAAGTGATGTAATTTGTTCAGATGAAGAAACAAACCCATTTTCTGATGAAGAAACAATCTCAAATTTGCAAACTGTGATTTTTGGGTGAACTATGCCTTTAATATAATATATGCCAGTGTGGTTTTACTGTAACATGTTCACTTTTTTCAGTGTGGATTTATTAGGTTGTTTCCCCTGGTTTCCCTATTCCTTTTTTAATGAGTTTTCTTTGACTTTAGATCAATGGGTATTTGGATGCTTTGTCTTTCTAATCACCTTTAACTAGCCAAACATTGTTGTCATCATCACAGAGGAAGTACACAGGAAACAGGTCAATAGTCAAATGCCCAACATAAACTGGCCTAGTCCTATATTGCATTATTATTCTTTCATTCTCCACCCGAATGTGTAGGAGGACAAGTCAAGAGTTTGAGAACAGAATGTGAATGATCCTCCATTGTATGATGAGCAAAAGGCTCATTGTCTCGGAGAGAGACGGAGTGAAAAATAAACTACCCACACACATAGACTCTCCGCAAACTGCTAACGTCATAATTATTGTATATTCTTGTGAGATACGCTTGGCTCACACCCGAGTTGCATGAACTTTACATTTGCCTGCATCATTGCTCTTTATAAAAAACACCAAACAACCTGCTTAGGGGCACATAACACAAATGGATATAGTTTACAACTACAAGTTTGATTTGTATTGTAGGTCATGTGCTCCACAGGTGCATCTGTTTGGGAAGCCTGTATGGCCACAGTTATATAAATCACATTGGTTGTACCAGTCAATCCAACAGTATAGACAAGACAGAGTCTTTAAGTTAAGCAGGCAATTTAATACCCAACAATGGCTAGTGTTTACTTTTACTTGACCTTAATGGCGTGTCACTCTAAATTAATTCTTAATGTCAGATCCATTCACTCAATGGCATTTTAATCAGGAAATAATTGTCATGTGGATTTTATGGCTCTGTTTGAATAACTGCCTGGACATTCCCAAAATTGACTGGACGAGATCTTTATATTTAGGAGTGGCTGCTGTGATTTTCAGTAGGATGCTGGTGATTCACTCTCTCCTGGGTGTAGAGGTATTCATATGCCCAGGTGGAGCTTGAGGCCTTTGT
>NW_015505634.1:290792-304986 GCF_001515645.1 Sinocyclocheilus grahami
TGTGATAAAACTGCACATTTTAGAGTGGCCTTTTATTGTGGCCAGCCTAAGGCACACCTGTGCAATAATCATGCTGTCTAATCAGCATCTTGATATGCCACATCTGTGAGGTGGATGGATTATCTCGGCAAAGGAGAAGTGCTCACTAACACAGATTTAGACAGATTTGTGAACAATATTTGAGAGAAATAGGCCTTTTGTGTACATAGAAAAAGTCTTAGATCTTTGAGTTCAGCTCATGAAAAAGGGGGGCAAAAACAAAAGTGGTGCGTTTATATTTTTGTTCACTATATATTAATAGAGCATTCACGTGGAGATGTTTCATGTGCTCTGAGTGGATTTTGAATGCCAGTTTCTGTATAGACACATACTTGTCCTTTGCCTACAAAAAAAGCTGTTGAAAATTTAGGGCCCTATTTTAACGATCTAAGCGCATGGTCTAAAGCGCACGGCGGTGCACTCAGGGCATGTACGAATCCACTTTTGCTAGTTCAACGACGGGAAGACGGTCGGCGCGTCCGGGCGCATGGTCTAAACAGGTTGTCCCTATTCTCTTAATGAGTAATGGGTGTTTTTTGGGCATAACGTGCTATAAACCAATCAGAGTCTCATCTCCCATCCCCTTTAAAAGCCAGTTGTGCTCGCGCCATGGTTCGCTATTTACATGGCGGAATGTAATTTTTCATTTTTAAAAATGTGTGTGTGCTGCTCTGTGTGTGTAATAAGCAAAGTGTACCCGCCTTGTGTACCCGCCTATAGGCGCACATTACTAATGCACTCTTTAAATAACAAAGAAAAAATATTGCGCCAGACTTTAGACCAGGTTTGAGTTGGTCTATGGCGCAGTCTATTTTCAGTTCCTCAAACCTCGTTTTCAGATTAGCACGCCCATGGGCACAAATGCATTTGCTATTTAAACAACGTGGCGCAGGACGGGAACATAAGAACTGCGTCGGGCTGAAACTAGCAAAAACACTTGCGCTGAGCCTTTTCGCCGCATTGTGCCGGGTGTATGATAGGGCCCTTAAATCGTGATTGCCTTGAAACATTTAAAATGCATGAACATCCAAGCTTGCCCCAACCTGACATTCTTCGGAAAATAACATTGTCATCCATTAAGATGTTTTTAACTTCAAACCATTAATTCTGGCTAAGATACAAGTCCTCTATTCATAATATCACTTTCTCCAGTGAAAAAAAGCTGTCTCGTCTTAATCAGGAGAGAAATATGCACAGATCAAGCACTGTTTACAAGCAAAAACCGCCCAAAATTGTTCTAAACAAGTGTGTCAGTGGATTTTGATGTGAGAGGGCAACAGGGGATGGACTTTTTCACTGGAGGAAGCATTAGTGTAGATCAGGGGTGCCCAAACTCTGTCCTGGAGGACCGGTGTCCTGCAGCATTTAGCTCCAACCCCAATTAGACACACCTGAACCAGCTAATCAAGCTCTTTCTAGGCATACTAGAAACTTCCTGGCAGGTGTGTTGAGGTGAGTTGGAGCTAAACTCTGCAAGACATCGGCCCTCCAGGACCGAGTTTGTGCACCCCTGGTGTAGATTATGGACTTGATGGTGGATGGTTTAAAGTTAAAATGCCTTAATGATGGATTTGTTTCTGACCAGCTTTTCGCTTCACAAGATGTGACTGGAGTGGTTTGAATTACATGTGGATTATTGTGATGTTTTTATCAGCTGTTTGGACTCTCATTCTGACGGCACCCATTCACTGCAGAGGATCAGTTGGTGAGCAAGTGATGTAATTTGTTCAGATGAAGAAACAAACCCATTTTCTGATGAAGAAACAATCTCAAATTTGCAAACTGTGATTTTTGGGTGAACTATGCCTTTAATATAATATATGCCAGTGTGGTTTTACTGTAACATGTTCACTTTTTTCAGTGTGGATTTATTAGGTTGTTTCCCCTGGTTTCCCTATTCCTTTTTTAATGAGTTTTCTTTGACTTTAGATCAATGGGTATTTGGATGCTTTGTCTTTCTAATCACCTTTAACTAGCCAAACATTGTTGTCATCATCACAGAGGAAGTACACAGGAAACAGGTCAATAGTCAAATGCCCAACATAAACTGGCCTAGTCCTATATTGCATTATTATTCTTTCATTCTCCACCCGAATGTGTAGGAGGACAAGTCAAGAGTTTGAGAACAGAATGTGAATGATCCTCCATTGTATGATGAGCAAAAGGCTCATTGTCTCGGAGAGAGACGGAGTGAAAAATAAACTACCCACACACATAGACTCTCCGCAAACTGCTAACGTCATAATTATTGTATATTCTTGTGAGATACGCTTGGCTCACACCCGAGTTGCATGAACTTTACATTTGCCTGCATCATTGCTCTTTATAAAAAACACCAAACAACCTGCTTAGGGGCACATAACACAAATGGATATAGTTTACAACTACAAGTTTGATTTGTATTGTAGGTCATGTGCTCCACAGGTGCATCTGTTTGGGAAGCCTGTATGGCCACAGTTATATAAATCACATTGGTTGTACCAGTCAATCCAACAGTATAGACAAGACAGAGTCTTTAAGTTAAGCAGGCAATTTAATACCCAACAATGGCTAGTGTTTACTTTTACTTGACCTTAATGGCGTGTCACTCTAAATTAATTCTTAATGTCAGATCCATTCACTCAATGGCATTTTAATCAGGAAATAATTGTCATGTGGATTTTATGGCTCTGTTTGAATAACTGCCTGGACATTCCCAAAATTGACTGGACGAGATCTTTATATTTAGGAGTGGCTGCTGTGATTTTCAGTAGGATGCTGGTGATTCACTCTCTCCTGGGTGTAGAGGTATTCATATGCCCAGGTGGAGCTTGAGGCCTTTGTGGAAACATTTCATGCCTGTAAAACTGAAACAGAAATGTGTGTGCTCAAAGCAGTGGCGTCTCTATACATAAATAACATATGGGGCTTAGTCTATCAGTGCCATATCATAATGGAAAGCTAAGTGTTAACAAGTATTTCTATAAGTAATACAAGTATTTCTATATTTTTAACTCAGCTATTAATAAAGATGGGATGGGATGGGATGGGATGAGATGAGATAAAACAAAACAAAAAATAAAATAAAATGTGGTATTCTTTTTTTCTTTTTAACATTTTTACCAATTTTAAAATTAAAAAGAAAACGTACAACTCATTGATGTTTATTATTATTTAGCGCCGTAATAGTTTAACATCATAAAATAATTTTGAACAGTTTTGCATTGTATCTTGTCTATTAATGACACTTGAATAGAGTCAGTTGGTTTTTATACTTTGTGTCCCTAAAGCATTTTCTAGAATGAGTTGCAGTATCTAGAACTATCTAGAAACACAGAGGAATGTGTGTGATGAACAGTTCCAGCCCTGTAGGAGGGTCACAGGCATCAACAGACCCCATGCTGTCTGCTGTTCCTGGAATCACTAACACTTAATAGCCATCACCCCAAACCACTTACACACACTCATACGCACCCGCTACCTTTCACACGCAGCTGTATGCATAAACAAAAGCTGCTCAGAGATTTCTTCTCCAGATAAACTGACAGAGTAGGATGCATGCTGATGGAATGTGACCTGAAGGACCTTATTTTGACTGAGACTCGGACATTAAAAACCTCTGAGCTCCAGGAGAGAGCGTTTATATCTTTTTGTCTCGTATATTTCCTTTCTTCGTTTTTGCTGAAGAAATAAAATTCTTTCATTCAACATTCTTACTGAACAGATCTATGAAACCACTCATGCTCAATGTCCTTCCATTATAAAGACGTGTCTCGCACAACATCTGGTTTTGTCTTTCTGTCTGGTCTGTGTCTCACCCGGAACAATGTGTGAACACGTGCTGCAGTGTGAATGTGTGTTTGTAGTGTTATGTAAGTCCACTCCTCCTCCCCATATTATGTCTGAAAGTGCTAATGTGGCTGCTTTAGAGATCTCCATGTGATGCACACTGATTCATGGATTTCTACAGGTGGATTGACAGGAACAAAGCGGTCAACTCATGTTCTCGGCTCCAAGAGATGGCAAATCATCAGACCTATAATTAATTCAGCAGATAAGCTCAATGTAGCCATTATGAAGCTAACTGTAGGGTCTTAATATACACCTCAAATGCGACGTGGATTCAAATGACAGATTTGATACGCTCATTGTTCTTCATTGAATAGTAGGTAGTTCAATACAATTAGCATCAGGGTAATTGCAGCACTTTCAATCAGGCTTTTATTCGGTTTTCAAAAAGGATTTGCTCTTATGTTGTTTCTCAATAAGTAGTTGGGTTGAGAATAAACTACACATTGATTGCTTGCATCTCTCTTATTCTTTTAAAATGGCTTCAGACCAGTTTTCTACTATTTCGAACTGGTTAAAAGGAATTAGTTTATTTAAAAAACATGCAAAGTCTGTCAACATTTACGTATCCTTATGTTAAACAAGATGAAAAAGGGATATTAGACTTAATGTCCATGTTGCTTTCTTCCATGCAGTTATAGTTATACATTCACTAGGACACATTTCTCAAACTTTAGTCACTTCTTCAAAACTCTTCACACAGTGAACACAACAGTGGGTTAAACTGGATCATTTATCATTGCTTTGGCAAAAATGCCATCTTTCAAATTACATAAATTCTTTTCTCACTCAGACACAAACAATGCCAAAAAGTTGGCCAGTTTGCATGTTTACATACACTTTATAGAACTGTTAAACTTAAGTTCAAAACCTAGCATGATACAAAAAATGAAGATAGAAATTTGCTACATTTCTACGGTAATAACATATTGAAAACATATTCTGAATTTTAAAAAACAAATACTATCAAATCAGTCTGATATAGTTGAACACCTACACAAGTAGTCTTTCAGTTTCATTTCCATCTATACAAAAGGGGATAGCTTAGGAATAATTTTGTATTTGTAATGTAAACATGGACTGTGTAACATTTACTGCAGTGAATTATAGGCAGAAGACTGTGTCGTTCTTGTTTTGTAAAAAATGTTATGAAAGCAAACATTGTATAATGCTACCTGTTGTTGGTGTTTTTTAGGTCAGTGTTTTATGACTGACAAAATGTGTTTGTTGGTTGAAAGCCTTTGCTAGTGTTAGAAGAATGAACTGATGTATGAAGTGTTTTGGTAGTTTTAGTGCATATTGAATGTGAAAGTAACTGCTGAGCCAAGCTGAAAGTTTGTTAGGAGAACTGTTTGTGTGAAAAAGTGACTATATTGAGAAAAGTTAGCGATTGTAAAAAACATAGAACAAAAACAAAACAAAACAAAAAACCACAACGCTGATCTCAAACGTCATGCTCCCGGAACTGCTTCTGTGTACAACTGTTGGCGCAAGCTAGATTAAAGTGATTATTCCGTTTTTAATATGGATATTTTTCTTACAAAAATGCATCAATTCGCTACAGGAGGCCTTTGTTCATCCCCCAGAGCCGTGTGAGACACTTTATTTTATGCATGGGTGCATTTTATTTAACTTCTTTTGGACTGAAGCAATGCAACACCCGCTGACTGCAATGATAGAGCTTGAAAGATCAAAGACAATTTTTAATATAACTCCGACTGGATTCGTCTGAAAGAAGAAAGTCATATACACCTAGGATGCCTCGGGGGTGAGTAAAACGCAGCCTAATTTTCATTTTTGGGTGAACTAACCCTTTAACTATTAGAGGCTTTGAAAGCATTTTATAAGAGGAGATCTACATTTAATTGGAGCATTATGATTGACTTCCTGATCATTAGTCCCAAGCCACTTTTCTTGTACCCAATCTGGAACCGCATGTTCCACTTCAGAAAGAAGCTGCTCTCATACCGGCCCATAAAACCTGCTGGTCTCAAACAACCATTAACGTCATAGACCAGGGGACTGGATAATATCACATAGTGTTTTAGAACAACAATAACTTAGTTCTGGTAGACTGATGGAAAACAGTAATAACTGTAAAATTTTACTTTGTAAATGTGATAAACAAAAGATATTTTCTCAATTTCTAAGATTTAAAATAATTAAATAAAAAAATAAGCAAGCCTGTTTGTTGTGATGTCCTAACTGTAGTAGTGTTTTGTTGAAAAAAATTAACAAAACATTATTTTTGTGAATGGACTTTCTGGATGAAATTAAAATGTCAATTTGATTAAGCTCATCAGAACAGTCATGCAATCAGATAATGACCCTCCAGTAAAGATAAAGATTCACATCTGTACTTTCATTATACATCTCTGTGTAAAAATACATCAACAGCTGCTTTAAGACCTATCAAACTAAAAAATAAATTTTGGTCACAAATGTTATTGGAGAGATTAAATGGTTTCAGTCATGTGAATATTTATATAATATTTCCACAAAAATGATCAGACATAAAAGAGTTCCAGCAGTGGTTGCATATCAAATATTTTGGCCTGAGATTATAATCAGCAGTGTCCATGTCATGCTAGCAGTGCCAATGAACAGGTTCTATTGGTGGGTGTGTATGTGTATGTGTGTGTGTGTTTGTGTTTGTGTGTGTGTTTGTGTTTGTGTTTGTGTGTGTTAGTTGGCATCCATCTGATCTTGTGTTCTCACTGACCGCTATGAGTCACTCATCTCCAGTTAATATTGGATCTTTCTGAAGATTGAGTGAGATCTGATTACACAAACACACACACACACACACACACAGGAAGTTTTATGAGGATTGGAAACAGGTCTTCTGTGTTTAGCTATAAAAACAAGATGAAAAGAAATATGATAGAAATATGTGAGTGAACAAGAGAGCCAGTGAAAGATACAGTACTGTTCAAAAGCTTGGAATCACGTAGACGTTTTTATGTTTTTGAAGGAAATTTAAATTTAATAGCATTTAATCAACTGAAAAAATTATAATAAAGCAATATTGTAAAATAGGAGTATTCTTTAATAAACAGTTTGAATTTATTCTAAATAGAAATAGTAAAATGTATTTACTATTATTTATTTTAATGCATCTTTGGTGAATAAAACTATAAAAAATATTTAAAAACATAAACATTTTCTCTATGGATGCGCCAATAAAAATTCATGTTATGAACTATAACCGAAAATGGTACTATTTTTTGTAATAAAGAAATACAATTATTATATATTAAAATAAAGAGTTTTAAGTTAATCAAAATACCATAATTTACAGTATGAAAAAATATTTTATTTTTGATATTTGCTAAAAATTACATTTAACTTTTAATAATTTATCAGTTTTAAAAGATGAAATTCAAGTGTGTTTTAGATTATGCAAAGGTGATCTAAATGTGAAAATAGAGATATGAAGCATGCACAAATGAAATATCCAATATAATGTATCTCTATCTCTAATATTAGCCAATAACCAATAGGTTACTGATATATATCACGCAATATAACTGACTGTAAGCTTGAATGAGCAGTATTGAGTTGTAGTGTCAGTATCAGGAAGAAAATTATTAAATTATAAATTATATCACTGTTGACTCTAAGCCCTAACATACCCTCATAAGCCTGCACACGCACACACAGACCTATTTTCTTTTCATCGATACACAATGTGCCTATGTGGGGATGAAAGGGGAGACTGAAAGACTGCTGAATGAAAAGGGAAGGGGACTTCAGGGGGACCCCACTTCATTTGAAGTGAGGTTTATGGTTTCCGTGTCCCTTTCTATTTTTGTTTCCCTCTTACACATCTCCGTCCTGTATTCACTCACTCTTTGTCGTAATCTCCGTGAACCTATCACATTCTACATGGAAGATAAACAAACTTGATATGTCAGAATAACATTGGATGAATCTCAGCCACTGTTTTCTTTCCGCAATCCAAGCAATGCATGAAATCATCTCTGCCTCTCTGCCAGAATGCAATGAGATCATTGTCCTACTGTCTATGATGTTCAATTGACTTTTTTTATACAGTGGCCCCAAAAAGTATTTGAATATTTACACAACACTTAAAAATAATACATTTGACTACATTTATTTAATTTTCTAGTTAATTTATTACTCTTATTATTTATTCAATTATTGTGTTTATGTATACATGTACTGTATGTATATATGTGTGTATCATGTTTATTAATGAAATAGTATTATTATTATTTTAACTTCATTGTATGTGTTGGGGTAAGAAGATTGTAACTGTTCTGTATTTTGTTTTGTTCATTTGGATTAAATGAAAAAATGAAAAGAATAGAAAAGAAATAGAAATAGATAGACATTTTAAAAAATCACTTCTTTAGAGAACAAAATATAATTTGGAAGCCTGTTTCTGTCACTGAATAAAAAAATGAAAAGGGTATTTGTGAATTTCTATCTCAAAATTCTGATTGCGAAACTCTGAAATCAAAGATAAAAAGTGATATTTGCTAGATATAAATGTCAAAAATACAAAAAGTCAGAACTATGAGATAAAAAGTGTCAGAAACAACAAAAAAACAGAATTGGGAGAAAAAAAACATTTTGAATTCTGAGTTTACATCTCGCAATTCTGTGTTTCTCAATAACAATTTATAACAATATAAAAATATAACTATTTTAACTTCTCAGAATTGTGAGAAACAAAGTCCGAATTGTGAAATAAAAATTTGTAATTACCTTTTTTATTTATTTTTAATTATTTGGTGGAAACTGGCTTCCATAAAATCAAACTAAGTGGTATCTGCAAACAAATTTTGAAAATAAAATACAATATTTCTGCAATGCCTTTAAACCATCTGGTCATTTTAGTGTCCAAATGCTTTTTATTTAAATTTTGCATGGTATAAATGAATGCAAAATTATTGTTTTATCATTTAAAACCTATAGCAACCTTTTTTTGGTTATATACTGATCCACCTAATTGCACTTTTTATTGCATTTCATTACAAAATGTTCATTTATAAGAGTGACTGAACACAATATTTGGGCCCACAATGCCTTGAGTTCACTGGCCGTCAGGGATAACAGAGAAGAACAGACAGGTGTGATTGGAGGGACGAGAGGGGTGGGTGGCATTTGTGTTGGATGTTTGTAGTGTAGTGTAGTGTTATGGGAGAGTGATGTGATGTGGAGGCTGGATGTCTGTGTGGTCTGTTGGATAAATCATGGGGTTTATTCCCTTTGTGTGAGCATGACTGCAGCACTGCTAAATTGCTCTGTATTTTTGCGTGCCCTTTCATGGGGGTTCACCATGTTTATATTTAAACAACACGAACTTGCACACTAAAGGCCATCTCTGGCACAGAACGTAGGCAGTCTGCTCTTCTGTGTGTTATGTTATTTCTTTGCCTAATTCTTTCCCATTGGTTGGCCAACTCAATAAACCAGTCCCTTGTCTGTTTTGAAATGCACTGTGTTGATTACTCACAGCATGGGAAGCTCTTGTCTAGTACACTGTGTTCCAACTTGTAATGGCTTGAGAATAGACCACACTTTCACACCTCCAGAAAATGGAGAGGGAGAGAATAGTTTTCTATTCATTTCCTTTTTGCAATTTCTAATTAAAATAAAAAACCAAAACTCCAAAATATAAAAATGATTACCTCAAAAATGATACAGGTTACAGGAATGTTACAAAGCAAGACAATGCTGTCCATTACCACATAAACTAATTTAGTATTTGCATATTTTCTAGAAATAATATTTATACTTTTCATTAAATGTTATGGTTTCTTTACAAATGTTTTGCTTTACAAAAATACTTTATTCTTCATAAAAAGACCATTTGCATAGCTTTTAAGACTGTATTTGCACAATAGATTCATATTTTCATTAAATGTTCATTTTCTTTTTCTTCGCAGAAATATTTTTTTCTTTACAAAAACAATATTTACAAAATTGCCTTTACAAAAATAATTAGATTTTTTTTTTCTACAAAAATACATTTATTTCTTTTACAAAGACAACCTTAGAGCTCAAATAACACACGTATTGTATAAAAAATCATATAAGCACATTAACATTTATGCATTTGGCAGACAGTAACACAAATATATACAAGCGGAACATTTCTGCTTTGAAACATTCTGAAATGTCTTGCTCCTTCCCAGTGCATTTTAATCACTGTTACTCATCGTTTTAATCATAGTCTGTGGTAATAGACAGCTGTTATTGTTTTGAACCCTGAACATTCCTTTAAAAATAATTTGGCATTTATATTTAAATAATTTTTTTTAGTATATTGAAAAAATAATAATTTGGCATTTTTCTTGTTAAAAAATATGTTGGAGTATGTCCTATTATATGATACCCAAGTGGCCAGCGTGTTCTGCAAAACTCATTTTAAAGGGAAGTGCAGTGCATGAGATTGTGCTGCAATAAATTTAAGTGAGTTTTATGCAACAATGTTTTATGATTATGCAAATCCCAGAACATCATGTTATTTAGCTAAAGTTCACCTAAGCAAATCTCTGTGTGTGCTTGTCTATGTGCGAGTGTCTATGTACAGCATGTACAACAATACACGGCCAAATCAGCCTCTAGAAAGTCAGCCACTCTCACTGTGGTTCTCTAAAGATCACCTGTTCTGACCATTTCACACACACAACTGCTAAGTCTATTCTCTGCGCTTGAGATCTTCTCTGTTCCATCCTTCCATCAAAATGCAACTCCCTGTAGAATTTAGTCTGACCTCTCTGCTCCAGTTTATCTCTCTCAATAAGTAAATTTTTTTGATCTACTCTCTTTGATACAGTCTTTCCTTTGCCCACCTGTGGCAATCCTCACTGGCCTTGCCTGTCTCCATTTATCTTGCATCAAATTTATTATCACACATACCTACTCATCTTATTTTCCCCTCTATTTGTAATTTTCATTTAGCATCCTTCTCCCTAGTTTGGTCCCTTTTTGTTTCTTCTGGTGGGTAATTTTTTATTGGGGCAATCAGGACTGTTGCATACAGTAACTGCACAGGACAGATGGACAGGGCATGTATTATTAGTATCAGACACAGTCATAAAGTAGGTTTTAATGGGCTACTGTTGCCAGACCCAAAATAATTTGACATTGTTGAGAGACTTATGAGTGACAGACTTATTGTGTGAGGAGATGGATGGAACAGGATTTGAACGCAGGGTGTGGCTTACCAAGTTCTTAGCAGGTTGTGCATCATATGGTAATTTTGAAAATTCTATTATCATAGTTGGCATATTGCATCATCTATTTTTTGTGTGCATCAACCTAACCATATAAGTTCATAACCTCTGGTTCCTTCTTCAGCCTGAAAAAATACTCAGAACACCCCAGCAACCACATAGTAAAGTGCTAAAAACTATTCAAAACACCGTAGCAACCGACCAAAATACCCTGGAAACTACATACCAACGAGCTAAAAACTACTCAGAATACCTAAGCTACATCGCATAAACTGTAAAAAATAAATTAAACTATAATCAACTTAGCTGTTTAAGTCATTTCAACTTAAATTACATTAAACTAGCTTAAAAACTAAGTTGAACCTTGTACAACTTATAAAATGAAGTTGAAAATTGCTTAACTTATTTTAATGATGTAAACACACGTTGTTTTCATAACTTATTGGTCATTTCATTTTTTACAGCGTAGCACCAACTTGGCAACCGTTTTGCATGGGAAAATGGAAAACTTGTGTTGGTAAAGCTGCTATGGCTTGTGATTTCATATTTTTAAAATATGCTGATCATAGCAGATCTCAGTAATTCATTTTTCATTGTTGCATCTTGTGGAAAATTAGATGCATTTCAATCCAAGGAAGAGACTGCATAGAATAGGATTATGGGTTTTGTTTTGGTAATGAAATTGCAGTCCTGTCTAATCAGGTCCAGGACTGATTTTCTGCATTTCATTTGCTAATACTTATGATAATTTCTTTTCAAACATGCATATGTATATTGTGGGCCACTGTGTGATCAAAATAACATGCAATGCTGACAGGAGCTAAATTATTCTCAAGCACACATGCATATTAGACTTCAAAGGTGTTGAATGGATTCTGATTCTAAATACATTTTTGTGTTCTATGCCCTGTTTGTGTGCCTGTGTTTATGCACATCTCCCTGTGAACCTATTCACGGTTGGCAGAGTTGGGATTCTGTATTTTTCCACTGTGCCCGATGCAGCCCACACAGACACTCAGCATTCGGTCTCAGGTGTGCCGTGCCTGCTAGGAACCCAGCCAATTAGAACATCAGCACCCTTTCTCAAAAACATTCAACAGCCAATCAGAACATCAGCACCCTTCCACAAAACAATCAACAGCCAATCAGAACATCTACACTCTCAAACAGCTTTTTGGCTGCAGCACAAGGAGGCCTCATATCACCTTCTAGATATCTATCACATCACTGAAACCTCTCACACATCAACACTTTAACAAGGGGAAATACAGTGACAAGCATGGCTTAATGTAAAACAGAATGTTTATTAATATAAAATGATCAGTTAAAAATAAAAATAATAACATTTGTAATAACTAAATAAATAAAAGTTTATAATAACTACATGTGACCATTTTATATTATAATAGACCCAACAGTTAAAATCTTCTTTTCTGCTCATCTAAACGTAACGTAGTTGCATCAGTTTTGTTTTTGGCTGTGTGTGTTCTTTGGGTCTGTTTACTTGGGGCAAGTTCAAGCTCAAACCGGTGTGCACCGTTTTGCTACGGTTTCCGGTTTGAACGACATGTTTCCTGGAAACGGTGTGCAACGGTGTTTGAGATACGCTTTCTCTTGTTTGGTGGGTGTGTCAAACATGTCAGCCCAATCAGCAGCAACATGTATGTAAACCAAGCGGTATTAAAGAGACAGCTGGCACAGTGTAATTAACATCCAAATAAATTCACAAGAGCACGTATATTGTTTGCACAAGCTTATTTACATTAAAGGCAAAATAACTGAAATAATAAGAGCACAATTATAGATCTGGAACTTATTTTTTAAGTCTGTCTAAATATCATTTAGTAATTGCAATGTCTTCTGATCCTTTCCTTAGGAAGGTGTGCTAAATACTGATTCATGTAATATAAAAATACTATACATATTTATATATTTTGCGAGTGGCATTATGGAGTGACACTTTCATAAACTTTTCTATATTCCTCTGATTATGTAATAGTAAATATTACAATAACATTGCACATCAACAGTGATCAGCAATAATGATAAGCCTAATACTCACAATAAAAATAATAAGGCCATATAGATCATAACACAGTCTCGGAGGTAAGAAGTGGATTATCCTTCACCTGAAATGTTTGTCTTTTCATCCTGAAATGCGAGACAAATCTTGGATCACAATAATTAGGAACCAGTTTCCACAAATCCCTTCATTTGATTGGGATGTTGGGATCTTTTATTCTGGATGGCAAGGGTATTAAACACATATTTATACCGATTTCATCAGGCTCCGAAAATTCTTCAAAAAGAACACAAAGAATGGCTTTCTCAGCTGCCATAGTTGCAACTCTTGCGTCATCAGAACAGGGTGTTCAACGCACCACCGTTTCCGTTTAAAATAATGTTGCTATTTCAGTAATTAGCGCTTTTTGCTGTAATGAGGAGCGGTGTAGCGTGACAAAACTTACAGCGTTGACTTTGTGTGTAATTATTTAGCAACTTACAATCGAGCGTTTTGAAGTAACAAACTAGAATGTTTCTCTCAAATAGCGTTGGATTTCCGATTCATTTCAGCGAGTCTATTCGTTCGATCGTTGAAACGATCATTCAAAACCCCATCCAAAAATACTGTTTTTTTTTTTACTGACTCATATAATCGAATAATAATTATTATTTATTCAGATCAGATATGATTCAGTGTTATCGTAATTATATTTATATAGTAGTGGAACCATTATAAGGGTGGGAAGTTAAAAATACCTCAGAATTTTTTTTCTATTTAATTTAATTTAATTATTTTTTTTAACCAGTAACACATTCAAAATATATATTTTTTTAAATACACGTTTTTCTTCTTGCTTTTTATTTTCAATTTTGCAGTTTGTATCCCATGAAAATAACATGTAAAAGATCAAACTTTACCTCAGGCTCTGCAGCTTTCTCACAGCATGCTGCCATTTTAATTTTGGATAAGTGCGGTGAACTGATACCAGTGTTTTTACACCAAGTCTCTTGACTTGAATATTTGCAGGGACCAATATATTTTTAACCCATTTTTCCTAGAAAGAAGGCCCTCACTGTCAGGTTAATTAAGAGCATGTAGTTTGTCGAGGTAC
>NW_015505634.1:305078-306369 GCF_001515645.1 Sinocyclocheilus grahami
TTCTCTCATTTTTTGTCTAGATATGCTCAGAAATCCCTATAGGTGACTGTGGCACACTGATACACTGAACCACAACCCATGAGATGAGAATATCTAAGCTCCCTCAAAGCAAAGGAGTACACAGATGCAGTCTCAGGATGTTTTCACAACCTAAATTAACTATGCATGCAATTAAATGCTATGGTACACTGGGTACAATGCATTATATCACACCCAAAACACAGTAACAGCACAAACAAACATACTCTAAAGCACACACTTACAGAGCGTGAGTTTTTCCACGAAACAGGTGTGAGTGTGTGTGTGCACCTGTAATGAGGGCTATTAAAGTATATTAACTGTACGATGACAATGCAGTTGCTTTAGAAGCATGAATAATTGGTGTAACCATTTTAATATGATCAGATTTCCATGTAAAAATTTAAAAGCTTATCTTAGGTTACAGTCTGTCGGTAAGATATCTCCTTCTAACCGCACATGAGACTACACTTTAATTCACTCTGAACTCACTCTGGTTTCACACTTTCACTTTTTTCCCTCCTTCTTGTTTTTCTTCAGTATAGCATCACATCTGGCTTTGCCCTATGGCCGCTAGCAATTAATGCCTGCTAATTTACCTATTAAATATAAATGATCACATTTAATTGACTATGGTTTTTCCATGTCACATAGCCCTTGACTTGCTAAGTGGAAGGATTTGTAACAAGCTATTTTCTGTAATGCTAATTATGAAACCGTAAGTATTGTGAAAAGCATTATATACATATAACTGGCTTGACATGACATTTACAAATGTGTGAAAGAATAATTTAGGTGGAGTTGTGAAATATGCATCTGACGTAACAAAAACTGATGCACAAATAAAAACTGATTCATAGCATAACATAATAAAAACATATTAAACCTATTAGTTGGAACAATTTTCATATATTAACATAAATATCTAGCACATACAAATATGTAAACAAATACATTTTTGTATATGGCATGTACTTCCATCCTAAAACCTGTTAATACAAGGAAGAAGGAAGAAGGAAGCATGAAGTGCTCTAAAATTTCCTGGTAGATGGCTGCGTTGACTGTGGACTTCAGAAAACACAGTGGACCAATACCAGCAGATGACATGGCAGCCCAAATCACCACTTACTGTGGAAACTTAACACTGGACTTCAAGCAACATGGTTTCTGTGCCTCTCCACTCTTCCTCCAGACTCTGGGACCTTGATTTCCAAATGAAATGCAAAATTTACTTTCATCTGAAAAGAGGACTTTGGTCCACTGTGTTTTCTGA
>NW_015505634.1:307717-317019 GCF_001515645.1 Sinocyclocheilus grahami
TGGGAATGTTCATGAAACATCAAAACTAAAGGCAAAATGATTATTATTTATTTTTAATGAATCTTTAATCTGTTCTTGTATATGTACTGTACTGTCATCACACACAAGAACTCAGACCATTTTATTTATTTTGTTTTGTTATTTTACTCACAGTGTTTTAGAGTACAGGTATTTTTTTCTGAAATGTTCTGCAGAAATATCATGCGATTGTATAATATAAAATGTATCATCTCGGTCAAATGTCTCCAGGTGTCTGAGGAATCCGCTTTCCAGCTCTGTATACAGCATTAGATGGGTGTTGTAAGTATTGATGATGCACATTTGTGTGAGCATAAGCATGGGAGTACAGCTGCTCTTTGTGAGCACAGGTGTGTGAGTTTGCTCTCTTCAGCAAATAAGCGAAGGAAAGTTAAAATGAACAAGGTCCTCCTTTGTGGCATCTATATGTTATATAACATACTTTTAAATGGTTTCTTTCTCATATTCTAAACTCTTGAAACTCTAGACTAAAACCAACACCAGTGGCCAATAGTCTACAAGCATAGAATTAAACTTGAACTAATACATTTATACTAAATACAACACAAGCATCATCATTTACATAACCGAGTTGGAAACATATAACTGGGACTCAAAATGTGAATAATTTTTGAGAATCTGTTTATTTTCAATGGATTGTCCGAATGAGCCCAACACTATATAACTAGTTTAGAATGAACTGGTTCACTTGAATGAATCAGATTTTCCAATGCTTTGAGAGAGTATAAAATTAACCTATTCACTAGAATGAATCTGACTTTCCAATGATATATGACTAGTTTAGAATGAACAAGTTCACTAGACCAGTTCCAATGCTATGAACCTATTCATTAGAATGAATCTGACTTTCCACAGGACTAGCTTAGAATGAACCGATTCACCATAGAACAATTGTGACTTTCCAGTGCTACATAATTTAAAATTAACTGATTCATTAGAATAAATCTGACTTTCCAATGAAATATGACTAGTTTATTTAATGAACCAGCTGAACCAGTTCACTAAAATGAAGTGGACTTTCCGATGCTACACATGAGAGAGTTTCAAATGAACCAATTCACTAGTATGAATCCAATTTTCTACACATGACTAGTTTCCCCTTAACTGTCACCGTCCCGTATACGGGACGCCCAAGTTTACTTCAATATAT
The DNA here is from genome assembly GCF_001515645.1 of Sinocyclocheilus grahami. Classification (NCBI taxonomy): domain Eukaryota; kingdom Metazoa; phylum Chordata; class Actinopteri; order Cypriniformes; family Cyprinidae; genus Sinocyclocheilus; species Sinocyclocheilus grahami. The sequence goes on from NW_015505634.1 coordinate 308,907, forward strand.
TTTTTTCAATAATTAAATCCTAATCTAATCATGACAAACTATATATCGTTGGAAAGGTCTAAGACTCCTAAATATATATTTTACCACTGTTTATTGTTAAAAATTATGTAGGAACAGTAATAGATTAATTTATGAAAAGAGTCTTTTTTTTAAACATTTTTATATTTTCATTATCTAGTGTGATAAGCTTTTTCCTTAACATATTATTACAATGGGGACATTTGGTCCCCACAATGTTGACAAAACCTGACCCACACACACTAAGACTGACATCATTCATGTCTCAGCAGGATATGCTGTTCTCTAAGGTAGGGTGGAGAGCACTCAGGAAGTTTCAAAAGCTTTGTCTTAGAGAGGATGTGTGTGTTCAGGCCAACGACCCTTCATAAAGACATCAAGACAAACTCTCACTGTATCCGGCATGTGGCTTATTTTAAATCAACCGTTATGCATGTCATGATCGCACCAGCTCAGGAAGGGTTTCATATATAGACAGATGTAAGGGATATTCTGGGTTACATGTGCTGACATTGAAGATGGATTATCTCCGTGTCACGTACATGTGTTTATTGCACGTGATGGATTGTTTTCATAGAGTGGACGAGCGAAGTCAAAACCGCAGACAACTTTGACATCCAGGCAATCGTTTAAGATACTCTAAAGAGTCAAGAAATGCTCAACATGTTTTACATATGTTTATTAAAATTTGAAAGCCACAGAGTATTTTAAGATTGTATTACCTGATTCTTCCGCTATTTGTATATGCTGCTGAACACTTTTGGAGCATATTATTATAGGTAATTTGTTTAAATTATTGTTTTATTATCTATTTACCTGTCCATTTGTCTAGTTTTATGGCAAAGATTTTTTTAAAAAGGGGTTGTATTAGTGACAGAAAATGAAAGGTTTAGTAAACTATATGTTATTGAAATATATGTGCAATATAAATCTATTTAGAACAAATGGCTACATTTACTAGGGATGCATATATTTAATGTAATTCAAATATAATCCACCTCTATTATAAGACTACTGAAAAACAGTGCTATTATTAGTCACTATGCGAGTATAGGTACTGTGCAGGTATTATTCTGTGACCTGTCGCGGATTTGCTCTGAGCTGTCTGGTAAATAGACTTACCTTGAGCCCAACTATTTTCCACCCAGCGCAGGACGTGGCTGTTTAGGGATCTTTGGCTATTGGCCTGTATTGTTGTCTGGTTTGGCTGGTAAGTTAGATTCGTACTTAGAGTACGATCTCACTGTTAAGCAGAAGTATTTGTGTATAGGTCAAAATACTCATGGAAAAGGCCTTCTCGTGTTCCTCAGGAGACTTTATAGTGTTTATATACTGCAAGATTTTCTTTTGCTTTCCTTTCTCACTAACTTTGCCTGCTGTCTTTTATGTTTGTTTTCAGGTATGTCAGTCAACACCTTCTCATTTACCCCATACTAATCCATACTTATTGCTCGCGCCACTGTCATCACGTGGACAAAATCAGGAGACTTGGCCCCCGTTGGTTCCTCAAGGTCATACCGTCCTCTCTTAATTTCTCTGTCTCATACACACACAAATTTGAATTTGGAGATGTCATATTCTGTCATTGCTCTCTAATTGTTATAAGTGATTCAAAACACAGGGGAGAGTTTATTTAACACTACTTCTGTATGTGATATTTCAGTGCAATATTTTTTACTAACCACTAGTGATTCCTTAGAATGATAAAATATATAAATTAAAATATTGTCCTTCTTTTCAGGGCTAACCGATCTTATTCTGTGTATATACATTCTTTCTATGTATTTTATAGCTTATTATAGATTGCATTATTCTCAATTCACAATCCATTTTCTTGCATAGGGTCACATATTACTGAAATATTTATGAATATTTAATGCAAGGAAAATGAAAATATGCAGGCCAGGACTTATATTAACAATAAAAATTGATTGGATTATGAAAAGTGGTCTCTAATTGGTCCTTTATTATAGGTGGGTGAAGAAGAGGGCGAGGGTTGAAAAAATAAAGGATCTTGTTGATGTCAGCTGAAAAGGAATGTCCTTTAAACTATATTTTGTTGAAAGATTTTGCAGATACATATTTTTCTTTAATAATATGCACTGATAACTCATGCGCACTAAGACCATTAGGAACCATTAAAAACATTAAGAAAGAATAGTATTAAGAAGGTAAATAGAGTCAAAAAAATAAAAAATGCTACACATCTCACAACACCAAATAGCCAGCAACCTGTGTTCATAATTGCACAAAACATGCTAACACGTACACTTTGTCCTGGTTTGATGATGCCAGTCTGCACATTCATTCCAGTGTCTTTAACCCATTGGGTGCTACATTGAGAGATTTGCATGGCCTTAATCGCATTACTGTCTCACCTGTCTCAATTCATGAAGCCCAGTCTTGGCCTTGGCTTTGACCTCAAGTTCTTATTGGGTTACAGGGCACACCGTGATCTGGCAGACTTTCTTTTTTGTGCTGGATCACAGTGTACCAAGTCTGGGATTGAATTGAAGGAGTTGAGTGCTGCCTTGGCATTGGCCACAGTTTAATGCCCTTGTTAGAACTCCGGCAAAAGCGCCACAGCAAACCTATCACTAATTGCAGGATCCAGTGGTCTCATTCTCACTTGGGTCACAGAATTTTTCATATATCTCAGAATGTATTGCAACAGCAAGCAACTGCTGAAACTCTCTGTTTCGTCTCAGAACAGTAATTAGGCTGGTGTTTCACTCTGTTGGTAGTTTGAATTGGCTCCTGCCTTCGTTTCACTACTTAACTGGAGGTCAGTGTTGTTTAAACATTTGTAAAGACATACTGGTCTCTAATAGCAGCATATCTAGTTAGTTCTGTGATGAATTACTTGTCATTTAGCAGAAGCTGTTTAAATAGCTTAACAAAAATATCAGGGACAGGCCATTTGGGGTTATAATAATAATAATAATAATAATGCATTTTATTTAATGGCGCCTTTCAAAACACCCAAGGTCACCTCACAAGCAAGCAAAGATAAAAATAAATACAAATCACTACACAATAAAAAACACACAACAAACACTCCACATATACAGATAAAGTACAGTAAAGACTCAATAAAACATTATAAGAAAGCCTGTATAAAAAGATCTGTCTTAAGACGCGTTTTAAAAGTTAGCAGGCAATCGCTGTTGCGAATATCAGGTGGAAGTGAGTTCCATAGGCGGGGGGCAACATAGCTAAAAGATCTGGCACCCATGGTAGTTAATCGAATCCGAGGTACCACAAGAGAAATTAAAGATGAGGATCTGAGAGCACGTGAAGGGGTGTAAACATGAAGAAGTTGAGTAAGGTATTGGGGTGCAAGATTAGGAAGTGCCTTGTAAGTAAGTAGCAAGATCTTGAATTCAACTTGAGACTTTACTGGAAGCCAGTGTAATTGCTGAAGAACTGGAGAAATGTGCTCAGTAAAGGGTGTTCTAGAAAGAACACGAGCTGCAGAATTCTGGACCAACTGGAGCTTACGTAGCAATTTAGAGGGAACACCAGTGAGAAGTGCATTGCAGTAGTCTATTCGTGAGGTGACTAGTGCGTGAACAAGAACTGCTGCATTATTGGTTGAGAGAAAAGGACGGAGACGGTTAATATTACGCAAGTGAAAATATGCAGTCCGTGTGATATTATTAATTTGAGTTTCAAAAGACAGTGTGCTATCCATGATAACACCCAAACTTTTAACCTGAGAGGAAGGACAAATTGTATTATTGTCAATGTACAAGGAAAAACAATTAGATTTAGACAAAACAGATCTAGTGCCAACAAGTAGGGCCTCAGTTTTGTTCCAATTTAACTTCAGAAAGTTAGCTGAAAGCCAATCTTTAATTTCAGCTAAACAGCTAGACAAAGATGGTGGAGGAAAAGAACCAGTGGGTTTGGCAGACAGGTAAAGTTGTCCGCATCCGCATAACAATGAAAATTAATACCATGTTTCCTCAAAATATAACCAAGAGGGAGTATATAAATAATGAAAAGAAGCGGGCCCAAAACAGAACCCTGGGGAACACCAGTGGTGACTGTAGATGTTCTAGATCTAAAACTTTTTAATTGAATACGCTGAGTGTGTCCAGAAAGATACGACCTAAACCAAGACAGAGGAGTGCCAGTAATCCCAACAGAAGCTAACCTGTCGAGAAGTATCTTATGTGAGACAGTATCAAAGGCAGCGCTCAAGTCAAGAAGGACAAGTATGGTTAAAAGCCCAGAGTCAGCTGCCAGCAACAGATCATTGGTTATTCTGACAAGAGCAGTCTCAGTGCTATGGCGTGAACGAAAACCAGATTGAAATTGTTCATACAAATTATTATCAGAAAAATGTTCATGAATTTGAATTGCAATACACTTTTCTACTATCTTAGAGATAAACGGTAAATTAGAAATTGGACGAAAATTATCAAAGTTAAATGGATCAGCCCCTGGTTTCATACAAATTATTATCAGAAAAATGTTCATGAATTTGAATTGCAATACACTTTTCTACTATCTTAGAGATAAACGGTAAATTAGAAATTGGACGTAAATTATCAAAGTTAAATGGATCAGCCCCTGGTTTCTTAAGTATGGGAGTAACAATAGCAGATTTAAGAAATGGAGGCACGGAACCAGAAACAAGTGAAGCGTGAACAATTTTAGTAATCAATGGCGACAGGGTTACATAGGGTTATGTAGCCAATTTAAAGGCACAATGGTTCTCTCAGGGATTCTCAAGTTCACAGGTCTCAAAGGTCTCTGAGATCAAAGCACCAGGCTTGTGTCACTGGTCAAAACCTTTAACCGCTGGTATACCACCCCTCAATTTGCATTTGTTCCATTAATGAATAAATTACATTGTGTGGCCCTTTGACACTGCCTTGCTCACATTCTCAAATATGGTAATGACGTATTAATATTTAAAGCTCTGCATCACAGAAAATGCTGCTAATGCAAAATAGATTTCAGCAAATAACAACTTAAATTTGGGTACTTTTCTCAGTCGATGGTATTTTGGCTTCAGAATGTAAGTTACAGACTTCTTAAATGCTGCTTTTTATTTTTATCTTTATTTAGTCTTTTTTAGCTTGTCAGGTACTGGTAACGCTCTACTTGCATTTGTTCATAACAATAAAAACAAAATATTTGTTTAAACTTATACTGTATATTACATGTAATAATGAAAATGTTTGGAACAACATGAAGATTTTTACATTCTGACAGAATTTTAATTTAAATCTTGTAAATAATATTAGACAATGGTATAATTATTAGATAGTCTCTGAAGTAATATTCAATAGTAAAGATACATTTGGCTGTCTTGATAATTTCAAGAAAAAGGGGTTCCTGCACTGTAGTGGTTTTTCATCTTTCTCTCATGCTTTTTCCATGGCCCATTTTCCACTCCTGAGTTCCAGCAGGCGGGATTAGAGAGAGAGATTAAAGTCAAACCCGCTGCCTGTGGTCCAACACTACTGCAGACCTCCTATTGTATATGATACGTGTGTCCATCCTCCTTCAAACTATGAATATTTCTCTTTCTCTGAGAAAAATCATGTGGCCAGGTCATTCCATTAACTTTCTGTGATGTTTTCAGAATTATATTGCCCATTTACTCTCATCACAATTTGCACCGAATAGCATATAACAGCATTTCATTCACTGTTTCAATCTAAAAAGAAAAAGAAAAAAAAGCTCCTTGAGCCCTTTGTGCACCAGGTTGGGGGACACTCGTGTGTGCTCCGCTTCGGAGAGCAGACGATATGCAAACCCCTCATCCCCCGAGAGCACCAGTTTTACAAGAGCCTCCCTGCAGCTATGCGGAAGTTTACACCGCAATTTCGAGGTAAGTAACAATGTGACGCCTTATTCCGTTTTCCTGGCTATAAAAGCCATTCTTTTCTTTTTCAGAACTGTCGCGTACAAAGTGATATTTTTCGGTGTGTTAGACTAAAAAAAACAACCTCTAGTTTAATGATGGACAGCAGTGCTGCTGTGTTTCCGTATTAACGCTGTTATCCTCACGGTGGCGCTGTTGCAATATACATTCTTAAAGAGACAGTTCACTCAAAAATAAATAAATAACAAATTCTGCCATTGTTTGCTCACCCTCGGGTAATTCCAAACCTGGTTGACTTACTTTATTTAGTGGAATAAAAAAAAAGACACTTCATTGTTTTTTACAATGAAAGTGAATGGCTACAACCATCACCTTTGTGTTTTATGGAAGTTTAAATTTCTTTAAATATTTGTTATCTTTGTAAATGTCCCTTTCAGGTAGGGCCCCTATAAGGTAAGTTAAGGCTATACTTTAACGCATACACCTAGGTGTCAGGGTTTTTTTGAAGATGAAATACCTGAATGTGGACCATCTTCCATCTTAACAAACTTGAAAAGCAGCAGCAATGGCAAATGTATCTTTCTGGACAAAAAAAAAAAAAGCTGACGGGACATCATAGACTGCCTCCCACACACTTGTGGTTTAAAAATTTGCTGTCATTCCCGAGGACACACCTGGAAAGACAAGTTCCTCCAGCTTAGATTTTTGCTTATGTCCATCTGTCTCTTTTTTTTTTTCTCTCTCTCTGTGTTCTTTCAAAACACAGACACACATACATACATACAGCCCTGTTTGGATGCACACTGCAGCATCCATACACTTTATATGGCCTGTTTATCAGTGTGATAAGTGTGCAGGACATCTGTTTTTTATTGGGTGAGGTTGGGGGATGGGTGTGTTATGTCAAAACAGAAGCTTGGACATCTATGTGGTTGTATGTTGTTTTGAAATTAATTTCTTTTTCAGAACTGTAGGATTTCAATGTCAATGGTCTCAGAGCAGCTATTAATGTTGTAATTCTAAAGTTATTTTAATAAATATAAAAAAGATTGTATTATTTTATCAAATACTCGTTTTACAATGAAATAATAATAAAAATGATAATTTTAATAATTTTATATTCATATTGATGTATAATCAGAATGTTTTTTGACCAAACTGCAAAAAAAAATGGCATTTTAAATTGCAGTCACAATTTTTATCAGAAAAATCTAAATTATATTTTCCCCCAAATTTTTCAGCGCTACTACATCCTAACAACTGTTTAGCAATGTGCTAAAAACCACTCAGATGAGTTAGCAGCCAAATAGCACCATTGTGACAACCACCTGTTACATTGTAGCACAATTTTGCATGAAAAAAAAAAAAAAAGGTTTTCCGATCAAAATGTAGTAATTTACCAGAGACTGCAGGGAGGTTCAGAGTCTTTCTCAAGGACACAATACTGACAAATCATGTACTGTTCCTTGCGGTGTCTCTGGTTCCTTTTGAGGTTCAGAGAGAACATCAAAACAAAGGGAACACAAGGGTATACCATGTAAATGGATTTAAAATTAACTGCCTGCTATTATTACAACAGGGTAATCAATCTGGTATTGGGAACAATCAGTGGCACTAGTGGTTAACTGATTTGTGTTGGGCAACACACCATGTCTGGTCACAGCTGCTGCATGTTCAGTTTGCCATGTGTGTGCCCCGCCCTCCGTGGCACGTTACTCACTGTGTCACTAAAAGCACCCAATAACTTAATGATTCTTCTCTAGATCTCTAGGTAGACAGTTAAAATGTAATTAAATTTAGATTTAATTAGCTAGTAACTAAGCAATAACATTCAAGAAGGATACATCTAAGATAGTTAAATTCACTGAGACGAATTGAAGATTGAGAAACATAGAAAAAGAAGAAAAAGAAGGAAGAGAAATGGAAAAATCAGAAACCAGGGATTAGGTTAAGCTCAAATTACTTCACACTGCATACACACATGCTGTATTTAAAAGCTTCAATTAAAGAGTGTTAACCCCTAATTGTTAAAGCTATTTGGTAGCTTAGCCTAAGATGAAACTATGCTAAGTCGTGTTAGCTTAGCTGCTTCAGGTGGTTTGTTTACAACATGGCGTGTTGTGCTATGTGAAGTTAGCGTTTCCTGTGACAAGTTGTTGTCACGGTAACCAATGCATGCCAGTGCAATTAAAGCAGTTTAGTGTCTGCCTATTTTAAAAAGTTGCCCACAGTTTTAGAACGTGGTGCTTTCAG
>NW_015505634.1:320412-321498 GCF_001515645.1 Sinocyclocheilus grahami
CTGTATTTAAAAGCTTCAATTAAAGAGTGTTAATCACTAATTGTTAAAGCTATTTGGTAGCTTAGCCTAAGATGAAACTGCTTCAGGTGGTTTGTTTACAACATGGCGTGTTGTGCTATGTGAAGTTAGCGCTTCCTGTGAGTTGTTGTCACGGAAACCAGTGCATGCCAGTGCAATTCGAGCAGTTTAGTGTCTGCCTATTTCAAAAGAAGTGGCCCACAGTTTTGAAATGTGGTGCTTTCCGTCCTTCAAGACTTGTTGCATTAAATAAGCACTTCTATGAGTGCTTCTCTAATTTAACTAACTTTTTCCACTTGTTTAAAGAATAACCAAAACGGGTTTACTGTAAGTTACAGCCGGTTTAAACATATATGTAGTTATGTGTGCCTCACTTATGAATACTAAAGTACAGTATTACACCCTTAATTTCACTCAGCGAGTGAAACACAGTAATGGCCACCAGGTTACTAGGCTTGTATATATGCAGTCAAAGTGTGGATGAATTGCTTCACTCTAATTATACTCTCTAAGGCCCTTATGCTGTAGAAAGAGGAGTAACACTCAAATCTACCTTGATATAACTGTACTGAGATTTCTTCTTCAAAGAAACAATTTAAACAATACTGCAATTTTGTGATTTCTTCACTAAAGCGTTATATATTATGGTACAGTTTGGACATGCCGCTGAGCTGAGATTCAGACTTATGCTTTGTCAGAACAGATTTACGCTTTAATACTGAAATTAGGGTTTCTTTGCTAACGTCAGATTAACCTTACACTGATACCATTAAGCATGAAATACATAAAGACTCTTCCAATCATAATAGCGGTACCAATTCAAACCCCCACTTTATCTGTATCTAAACAAGCCAGCAAATAGGGACACAGACAGCGCATCTCAAGTCACGCCCTATTTTAACCTGGACTATCACGCACACACTTTTAGGTTGGCATTTTCCACCAATTATGTAACGAATCAGCTCATGAGGAAATATGAATAATTAATCATAACTAGTTATAATTAATTATTAATATTTTAGATCCGCTGTAGATATTTAGCTGACCTCTCAGGGTCAACTGTCTTGT
>NW_015505634.1:321579-321787 GCF_001515645.1 Sinocyclocheilus grahami
TTCTACACAGAGCTTGTAGCATAAATCTGCATGATTAAGTGACTCCAGTTATGAAGTTATGAGCAACAACGTCAAGTGTGATACAAGTAAGATTTTATTAACTACATAAACACTTAAACTAGTCTAACATACTAACATACTACATTAAGCCGGTCTAACATACACATACACACACACACGCACACATACAGTTGGTATAGGAAAGGGT
>NW_015505634.1:323471-325600 GCF_001515645.1 Sinocyclocheilus grahami
ACACACACACACACACACACACGCATACAGTTGGTATAGGAAAGGGTTAAAGCTTAACTCAGTACAGAGAAGAGAAATAAGGAATGATCTTATGGAACCATTTGCATATTCAGCAGATCTACACCTGAGGGAAACGTCAGATTCTTAGTTCAAACACACCTTGGTAAAAAGGTGCAACTGATACCTAATGTATCAATTAATAAGACTAAGTTTGATACTTGCAAGTCTCGTCTGTCTGAAAATAGATTCCTGATGCAATCTTAAGGCCCAAGATCTTGCTGAAGTTGGTTGATGAGAAAGAACCAGTTTGCGTCAGAGTAACTTGAAGAATGGAAAGGACAAGGCCGAAGCCTGGCACGAGCTTAGGGTTTCCGGGTGCGTTTTTCTCACATCCTCTCAGAATTAAAACAAAACCACCGACTCTGGGAGGGTCCCTGGTGTGGGCCTTTAAGGTCGGAAAAGAGTCATGCCTCTCAAGGCGGGCCTGTCCAATGAGAAAGGAGGGAATTCCAAGTGGGAGGTTGCAATTGCTGGAGGGTTTTACGACCCTTTGTTCGAGGGCATGGTAATCTGCATATGTAATTCGCTTGGGGTGTGGATGCACAAACTAATAAAAGATTCTTAGAACACTAATATGTTGCATAGGTATAAACATACAATATACACTGTCAATTAGATCATCCGAATACTAATTCATAGATACTAAACATGGTAGGGTTATATATATATGTAAGCTGACAGGAGTGAGTGTTTCGATCATAAGCCTGCATAAAACAGTATACAATCTCAAAGACAAAATACACGATGACAATAATATACACCATGACCTGAAGGCTATGTGTGTTCATTCAAATAAAAGTTTTCATATGAATTAATTAGTAGAAAAGTCCATTCCTACTGTGCCTTGGGGATTTTCCTTATGAAAAGACAGTGCTTTTCCGTGCTCACATTCCATGAGGTCGTAAAAGTATCTGGTGTCAGGGTTGCCATGGTTTGGTGTCATTTGCAGACATCCTGGCATCCAGTTTATTGGGTGAGGGGACTGTGGCGATTTGTTAGTCTAATGAAGAACTGATTTGTTAAATCAAATGAAAAATTGTGTGTTTGATTGGTCCAGACGCTACACCAATAATGACTTTTTTTAAGTAATCAATATCGCATGTGTAAATTTAGGGTTACCTTCAACAAAAACAAAACAAAAATTAAGATGATCTTGGAAGTCTAGAGTTTATCACATCTGTAAGGGAAACAGGTCAATTTAGCTCAAAGGGAATCATTTAAGATTTTAAAGGGAACTCCACCAATAATATGTAAGGGAATTAGGACAGAATTCAGACAGCCAGCGATTCAGTGAACAGTATGACATCAATTCTGCAATGGATATTTATATCCAAGATATAGTGAAAACACTATTAATTAGCACATGTAACAAGGTCGGCAGTTTAAGACATTAACTTGTGAGCACAAAACACGAGAGACTTCTCTTTTCAATATAAATAAGGCTTTATTGGATAAATCTAAGACATATAAACTAATCTAACACATGAACACACGCATTCACACAAGTTTTCAGAAAGAGAGAAAGTGAGGAAATAATTAGTTTAAGAGAATGAAAATGTGAAATCCCAAGTTTACAGCAATATGTGCAATTGCATAGATCTGAACAACCATCAATCACTTAATTAACCCTCGCATTGAGTCCCTCAATGAGGTTAAAATTTATATTAAATGCACCAGTTCAGCTAGAATCTGGAGGTACTTGCTTTCCTGAGATGTGGGGTTCCCTTCCTTGTCTGGTTGCCGAAAGGGGTTTCCCGAGGTTGCTGATTGGCTGGAGGTTCAGTCTTGAGAAGCCAGTGGTTGGGCGTTGGCTGGCGATGCGGAGCTGTGGTCTGCAGTTGAAGTTTTAGACAGCACTCTTTCGGAGATGCGGCATTAGGCAAAACTTAACTCAAAACACACGAAACTCTCAACGGAAAATAAAATAAACTAAAGAAATAGCAATAGAAGTAAGGTTTGACGAGACCAGGTGGCGTTTCTCCTCATGGTTTTGGAGGAGATAGCGTGTAAGCCAGAGCACGCTCAAAACTAAAGAAGCATGACTAGAAGTGAAAAGCTAAAAGCCGCAT
>NW_015505634.1:334047-336381 GCF_001515645.1 Sinocyclocheilus grahami
AGGTGCATGGAAAGGCAGTTTCCGTGCCATTCTGTGGACGTAAGGATACGTTCTGTGAAGACCAGAGAGGTTAAAATGTCTGAAAGGAATTTTAGTCTGTTCTCTGTCGTGAGGTGGGGGGAAAAGTCAATCCGAAGAGCTTGTGATCACTATCACATGTTTCCATGTGACGGGCACGCTATGCATCTCTTTTGACCATTATTCTTGATAACTTGCCCCCAAAATTGACAATCTCCTTGGAATTGTCAATAAGTGTTCTTTTGTTTAAATGCTGTGAGCTACTCAAAGCTGCTAGTTGGTACAGGCTTGGGGCCAGGATCTGATTTATGAACATCCTGTTGTTTTGGGCCTCTGTGGAATTTGGACTCCTCGTGCCTCAACCATGTTTTGAAAAAATCTTAATTTGTCTGATTCGGTCTGATATCCTACACATCTATAATGGTACGAGCATCAGTAACCCTGGTAGTCAGAGATTCCTATTCTAACTCTTTAACCTAATTTTGTTTCTGTTTGCAATCAGATTATTTTAAGCCACTAAACTCTGGGAAAGTTTTCAGCCCAATGTTTCAGTAAGTGACTACATTCAAGCAATCAGTCCAAAACAGTGCTAATGGAAAGAAAACTAGGCTCATTAGAAAAAAGAGGCTTATGCTCCATTTTCAGTGAATTTTTCATTACAGTGTGTGTTTCACTTCAAAAAACAAGCTGTGTCATATTCTGGGATTGTTTCTAAAGAGCGCAAATCCTCACGCTTTACACTGTGTGAAATACAGACTGAATGGAACACCAGAACATCACATCGCTGTAAAGCCAGATTATATGCAAACTACAATTCTTGACTGGATACAGTAAACCAACATCTCAATAGTAATGTTTTGATGGATGAGGATTACAATCAAGATAAAGACGATTGTGGTGATGTACAGTAAGCACGGACTGTTATATTGATGCACAAACAAACCATAAATATGTACTGTAGTAGGTATATGCAGTCAAGTGAAGGTGGTTGGTTTAGGGTTTTTTTGGCATCTTCTTGTGGTTCTCTTCAGCATTACAACTTGCTCCAGCTTTCAACTTTACAACTTGCAACAAGCTTTTTGATGCTGTACTGTACACATACTTAGGTAGCACTGTCTATTTCTGTCAATTTTATTTTTCATGCGTGCTTTGGTGTGTGTAAATTTATGAATTATATGGACACCTTGTAATGTAATTCGTAATTTGGTGTCATTTTGGAGTCTCAAAGTGTCCTTTTTTGGAAAGACATTTAAATTTACCTCAAATGAATGGTGTATGAACACAAATTAAGAAATTACATGGTTTCATGATAAGTCTGTGATCCACAAAAAGGGTGCAATTAGTTCCCATTTTAAACACAAGATTTTGAATATAGACATACTAAATAAAGTAATGAAGTAATACCTTTGGTAGGTGGTGGGAAGTCATCCTGGCAAAATTTACCCATTGTCCTCTGACCATCATGGCCTCCTAACTATCCCCATATCTGCTGATTGGCTTCATCACTTGGTCTCCTCTCCACCAATAAGATGGTATGTGTTGGGCGTTCTGGCGCAATATGGCTGCCGTTGCATCATCCAGGTGGATGCTGCCTTCTATGTAAAGCGCTTTGAGTGCCCAGAAAAGCACTATATAAATGTAAGGAATTAATTTTGTTGAAAGAGTCATTGAGCCATCCATTAAACAGAGTCATTAAAAATGCTGATTTATTCAGGGGCAACACAAGTGGCTGTCTGTATTAATAGATCATTGAATCACTTACTCAACCAATTTGTTCAAAAACGGAACAAAACACCACAATGTGCGCAGTGTTTAGAGAAGAGAAAATCGCACAAACATTCTGTGACATTGTTTTGGAACTTTAGATGATGAATAAAAATGCACCAAATAAAAAAAAAAATGCTTTGCCAGCTTTGCCACACAGATTTTGATAGTTCGACTTCTGTTTTTACAATAAAAATCTTTGAGTGACAGTAATTTCTTAATTTATGTCAAGAGTTGCAAAAAAAAAAAAAAAAAAGTGCTTTACTAAACATTGTCCCTTAAAGCTTTTAGTACAAATGTGTGCTCCAAAAGCTTGAAAATGCAGACTGAAAATAGTTGAAAGGGGGATATTATTGTTTTATCATTTCATTCAAGACTTGGCAAACTTAGCCATTCTTTAATATGACCACTTCCATTTTCAAAATTGATTATATGGCCTTGTCTATATACATTAAACAATAATATCTGTTTTTTTGTTTATATATATATATATATATATATATATATATATATATATATATATATATATATATATATACACACACACACCAG